>NW_027465663.1:0-19399 GCF_043290135.1 Rhipicephalus microplus | reverse complement strand
AGAGGCGCCTTATAAATAGCACTACTAGCTATTATGAACTTGTATTTGAAACCTATGTACTAATCAATCGAAATGATTTATTCATTAGCCAATATTTTGTGTGACGAGTCTTATAATACAGTGTTTATATTGAGTAGTTGCGATTAGTGTTTCAGTTCTTAAGTTTAGTTTATTGAACTTTATTTGTCCAATGGTTGTTGCTGGGCCTGGTGCAAGGCTGCAATGAACACATCGTTCGAAGAACATCGTTCGGTGTTCTCGGCGGCGGCCCTGGCCAGCTGGACGGCCCACACCTGGTCTTCGAGGGCCTCGCTGAGAAGGGTGGCTCGCCATAGCTCAGCAAGGCCCCCATTTCGGAGTGTCTCTCTGTCTGCGTTTTCTTGCACATTTCTTGCGCATTGCCAAAGTATACGTGCCATATCGGCCCGTTCATGTGCGCACCTCGAGCAGCCAGGCGATAGGTGCAGCGTGGGCCACCGGTGGTGAAAATGGTAGGGGTCGGTGAACGTGCCCGTCTACAGCTTCGCTAGGTCCGCTGCGTGTGGCTGGTCCAAGTGCATGTCGGTTGGCGGAAATTTCTTCTTGTATTTTCTATAGTGCTCAAGCACATCGTGGTACGTGGCAGCAAACGCTTCTGCATAGCAGTCGACGCACTTCCGTTTCCCTGCTTCTTTTAGCACAAACTTGAGTTGCCGCAGCAAGGAGATGGTGGGGTTGGTAACTGCAGTGGCGTAGGTGTCTGTGGCCCCCGCCAAGTTTCCGCCGGGGCCTCTCCCAACCACAGTGGCAGCTGCTCTTTAGGTGGCCGCGTCGCGGCGGGTAAACTGCCTCACGTCTAGGTGGGCGCACTCGTTATGGTTGGGCTGGATGCTGGTGAGTCCTTGGCGTTAGGCATTGCGACTGCTGGCTTTATGGCTGTTGGTGTTGATAGTTGCAATGTCCCCCATTCTCAATTATTTGTTAAATCTTACTATTTTATTTTTAGAAAATAGCATTAATTTACTGATCATTGCAATACGTTCTAATAAATGTTTCGTTAATTAACCGTGGTTTCGTTCTGTTGTTACCCTAATTTTGGGAAAGCATAATTGGCACTCTTCATCCAACACTCCACTATTCACAGAATTCAAACTCTCTATAATGCTGTTTTTATCTTGGTGTGTTTTATTTTCCCCAGTCACAGTATTATATCTGCGTTCTTCACTGTCAAAACACAGTTCAGCACAATGTTCAAATTGTTTTCTTCTACTTTGAGCAAGCCTTCCACATAGTTGTCTATATGCAACATAGTGTTGCACCAACCGCATCAACTCTCATATTTTATTCATATTTCTTCCTTTTTTGCGTCGATAACATTTTGGTCATTCATTCTCGCTTTTACAATTGATTTTTGACGGACTGTATTGTTTTGTTATTTTATTGTCATATTTTCAGTGCACCTGCACAAAGACCTCACAATTGTTCCTGATCATATACATACGTGATTGGTTGAGTGAGAAGTAAATCGATTGAATGACAGAAAGATTTTTTTGTTTTGTTTGGTGAATTATTGATTGACTCATTGATTTATTGACTGCATTATGTGCTATGTGGTACCACGCTAATATAGTCACCCTTTTTTTTACCACTTACCTGCTTTTCAGCTTGCGACAATCACTGGTTAGTTCAGCGGGCGTAATGTTGGGTCAAGATATGAATTCATACATTTATTTCATTGTATATATTAATGCAAGCATCATGCGCTGACACACGATTGTTCTACTTCATGAAACAGTTTGTCAGCAGTTAGGAAAGAGGGTGGCTGGGTGTTCCTTCACATCTGCGTCACTTCATTCCTATATAGACCGTTGCATGAAGTTGACATCCACCAGAAAGAAGCAAACCACCTAGAAGAATTGTGCTGGATTGACAATCTATTGGATTAACAAACTGGAGAATCCTTGAAACGTTTCAACTTTGTTTACTTCAGAGAAATCGGACAACATGAATTTTTCGAGCTTCACAAAATAATCATGCTCAACAAGAAAAACTGCTACACAGCACTACGAAACCAATTAGCGCACATTTCCTACCAATGAAGTTCTCGTCTGATGGTTAGTCGTGTTGAGGTCGTATTACGGTGTTCATCTACAGAAGTTACGTCTGAAGCTTACTTATAGCTGTAAGAAATCATATGCCCCGCCGTGGTGTTCTAGATGCTAAGGTACTCGGCTGCTTTCCCGCAGGTCATGGCCTTGAATCCCGGCTGCGGTGGCTGCATTACCGGTGGAGACCAAAATGTTTTAGGCCCATGTGCTCAGATTTGGTTGCACGTTAAAGAACTCCTGGCGGTCGAAATTTCTGGAGCTCTCTACTACGGCATCTCTCATAATCATATGGTGGGTTTGGGACGTTAAAGCCCACATACGATCATATCATTATCAGTAAGAAATCTAATATTGTTAATAATATTAATACTAGAAATACTTCAGGCTTTTGCTGTTCTTTCTTTCGCACTGCGCTTTTTAAATCATAATGATGCTCAACATCATTAGTTTAGTTTTTATTTTTTGCCACGTTTCTTTTGCATATTAATCATCCGAAATGTCTTACTCTTTAGTTGTTTCAGTTATATCCTTACTTTACTGCCCTAAAAGCTGGCTCCGCAGCAATCTTCATTGATGTATTGATGCTGTCCCACCATCCTTCAAAATCTTCCGTGCATAGCGTGATTTAGCACTATCCTTAAGATCAGAGGCACTTTGACTGACTTTGCATTGCCTCCGTGATAACCACGGTTGTCCAAACGGGATGTCGAGTGCTAACGTCGTGTGGTGCCGTCCTTCTGACGTCACGAAATTCGGTGATCTGAGATGTCTTATGGTGAAGTCATCACGTGATGATGAATTCTTGCATTATTTATCCCCGCCTTGAGACACCGTCTTCAGTGATGCCACCAACCTGAGATGATGGCACCGATGGTTGAAATTCTGGTTTATGAGACATAGAATAAAAGGTCTGAGCTAGCTGGAAAGCCTTTATTTTAAAAAGATGGGGCATACGAACACAGACGAAAGCAAGCAGTTACGAAAGCGGAAAACCCAGCGTGGGCAACTGCAGATCTGCACAACGGCGGGAAAGCAAGCAGGCACAAAAGTGTACCTCCCCATACCCATGCAAGACATCAAAATAGTGACCCGTCAAGACGTAGAGGTCTACGTGAAACAAGCATTTGATATCCTCTATGCTTGTAACTCGAGGCTACTCTCAAGCGCTTTGCCGTGGAGTAGTCACTAAGGCGCACGGCCGCTGACCCGCAGGTCCCGGAATCTGATGCCGGCGGCGGCGGCTCCATTTAGGATAGAGGCGAAAATTCTATATCTTTCGTGAGGTGTACGTTAAAGAAACCCAGGTGGTCGAAACTTCCGGGGCTCTCCACTACTGCGTCACTCAGAATGATATGGTGGATTTGTGGCGTTAAAAGCCGCATATTATTCAATCAATGAATCCCCTACGCTCAAGCATCACCTGCCAACATTAGCGATATGCCATGCTTCAAATATCACACGCCTGTCTTCATTGCTTCGCTGGTATAATAATGCAAGTTTATTTATTTAAAAATATTGTTACGTGGAAAATACCAGTAGCCAGTCCGCAGCCACAGCGCAGCTCACCAACAACGTCCACTTCTTCACTCTCAGTCTCAGGCACCTTTTTTGGGTATGTCGCACTATGCCCTGTTTCACTCAGCCGAAATCACGTAACACAAACCCCGGTGGCAAAAGCGCCGACCCGGCGAGCTTACGGAGCCGCAGCAGGAGCAGTGAGGTAACACTTGAGCCTTGAGAAGTGGATGATGTCCTGGGACAGCAGAGCAAAAGAGGCTGATGGATTATCAGGGACAATTTCATATGTAGTGTCGGTCACTCGTCTAAGCACGCGATATGGGCGCGGGAAACGATAGAGAAGCTTCTCTGAAAAGCCTGGATGTCGCGTAGGGTACCAAATAAGAACGAGGAAACCTGTCGGAAAGTGTTCGTCGCGATGTCGCTCGTCGTAACGATGCTTCTGCGAGTCTTGGGACGCCATTATTATGCTGCGGGCAAGCTGACGAGCATAGGCAGCTCGGGTAATAGCTTCGCGTGCATATTAAGAAATATACTGCACAGCAGCTGGCAGGAAGGTATCCAACGGCAATGTTGGTTCGCGTCCAAACAGAAGGTAAAATGGCGAGTACCCAGCAATGTCATGCCGGGGGAATTGTTTGCGAACGTCACGTAGGGTAGTGCAAGGTCCCAATCACGATGGTCGGCCGAGACGTATTTCGATAGCATGTCTGTCAGGGTATGGTTTAAACGTTCTGTAAGCCCGTTTGTATGGGGTGGTACGATGTCGTGAGCTTATGTTGGGTAGAGCAGGAACGCAGGATATCGTCAACCACTTTCGAAAGGGACGTACGGTCTCGATCTGTAAGCAGTTGACGAGGGGCTCCACGCACTAAAATTAGATCGCGTAGTGAAAAATTGGTGATTTCTGTAGCGCAGCTTGTTGGCATGGCTCGCGTGACTGCATAGCGGGTCATGTAATCTGTAGTGACCATGACCCGCTTGTTTCCGGAGGCGGATGTTGGGAAGGGACCGAGAAGGTCCAAACCAACACGGAAGAATGGTTGCGATGAGTGTCGATGGACTGAAGATTCCCGGAAGGGCGTCCCGGCGGCTTTTTGGCGAATTTCGCGAGCGTTGACATAACGACGTACAGAGCGTGAAAGGCCAGGCGAATAGACGCGGCGGCGCACACGGTCATATGTGCAAGAGATGCCAAGGTGACCCACGGGTGGTGGATCGAGGAGCTCGCGTAAGACTGTGGAGCGCAGGTGCTTTGGTGTGATCATTTTTTTTGTAGTCAAAACAGCAGTTAGCCATGCAAGGATAGCACTAATGCTGTTCTATTCAAATACAACTGATAGAGGAAAACGTGCTACAACAGACAGGATTGCCGAAAATACGAGGCTGCAACCGATGCTTTCGCAGATACAAACGGCTTGTAAGAGCATGATTCGAAGCAGAATGACCAATATGGTACTCTCCAAAGATATGGAAGGACTAGTTGCTCCTTGTTATGAAATGCACAGATGAAGATGCACTGGTTTACACAGTGTTCCCAGACAGAATAACACTGCTTACAAACCATTAGGCTTGAGCAGGAGTTTAAGTTTAGTTTTTAATTGTACCTCTACAAACAACAACGCTGTGCTTGAAATATATTGACATGTCGTTATAAGCACATACATTGTTTGGCTTTGCAAACGCAAATATGGAAATGCTGCAGGTGAATGATGCACCGCTTAGTTTGGTGGTCAAATATAATGAAGCATTTTGCAGCCATAATTACGCCATCAAAGCCAGATACATGCTCCTATTTCTCTAGGGAAGTGAACGCCAGAAACAAAGCGCAGATAAATAAAAAATTGCAAAGGCTAGGTGTGCACAGCTCCCAGTCATCCACATTGCTCATCTTCTCCAAAATGCACACCAGTTTCGATGACTGAAAATTTCGTTAAGCTTTATTCCTCAGGGTCTCGTAATTGCCGAACGTGCATAAATTATCTGGACGCTGGCACGTTTAGGGTACGCAGAAGAAATAGTTAAAGGTGGCTTAATAATAAGCGCTTAATGTGCAATTATGAAACGCATCTCATCAAGTTCGAGGGTAGCAGAGTCTTAATCTTTACGTTCAGCATTGGCTTTGAACGGTGACATACTCGAATGTTAAGTACTTTACATTCTCTTGTTTCCATAGCATCAAGACTGATTAGAATATTCTGGAGAGAAGGCATTAATAAAGTCATATAAATGAAATGGCGGGCAGCCTGGCGAAATCAGCTCTTATTTTCCGAATTTTGCCTTCTCGTGTAAGCCACACTTGACCTCTCGTATCTTCTGCTGTTGGCAATGACAATCGGTAATTGATAGAGTGGGCTTGGAATAAATTGATAGTCATACGCCTTAATTACTCAAATAAAAGAGAAACAACAGCTTTTGTTTCCTCGACTTGACAATTTCCTCTCTTATCGCACAATGCATGAACGCTTCAAAATTCTCCCGGAAATCTCCAATTATTCATTGCTATAGGCTGAAGTTTTTAAGGCTGCTTCGACACTGTCTTTTTTAAGTTATGACAATGTATCAAATGAAGGCTACTTTTCATCAATTACTTGCTTCCGACTAACCAGAAAAAGCTGTCTCAAAGCTGAAAAAAAAAACCCGTTTAGATTTATTCTAGCTGTTTGAAATACTCTATCTTTAGGAACCTCCTCATTGTGAAAATTTCATGATAATGTCTGCTCCACACTTCAAAAAATATTCTATACGACTTTCACGTTAATTCCTAAAGTATCCTCACTACTTTTACTGAATCTTGCAAGGATTTTTATAAAATTTATACAAGTTTTATTGTTTTTTTTACTAAGACATTGCACCTTTCTTGGCTCATATTTCAAAGTAGGAGTGGACGATTAGAGTAGGATTTCAACTTCAACTTGAACTGATGCTGAATATGTTTGCTGCAGCACGCAAAAATAACACGCTATCTTATCGAATGAACATGGCATGTGCAGTAGCTGATTAGGCTAAGTTTATCCGTGCTCACATTTCATAACAGGTCAGTATCTAGTAGTGTGCTTTGTGTATCTTCTTCTCTGTTACTTTCTCTTTCACTCCCATATTTACCTCTCTCCAATGTAGGGTAGCAAACTGGACGTTGTCTATTTCTCCGCGCTACCTTTCTCATAGTGTTTCTCTTTCTTTCTAGATACTTGTGTTGGAAGTAGACAAGGTGTCCCAGCTATGTTGAGCTAGATTTAAAAAATATGCCGACCCAGGCAAATACGATGCGACGAAACGCATCTTGCTTACCGTTGTCTGGAGTTGTTGAGACTATTTTTTGTGTTCTAAAGTATTCTTTATTGGATCTGTTTAATAACCGAACTTTTCAAGAAACAAAGATGGATAAAAAATTTCAATGAGAAAGTTGTGAAATGGTAGCTAAACATTCATTTAGACAGTTTAGACCTATAAATATGCGAAGTATTAGTGTTTTTCTGCTAACTAGAAATGCGCGGTGTTTGTTGATAAACCTGAGGTGGTCGCTATTTTCAAAGTCCTCCTCTACGGCATCTCTCATATTCATATGGTGGTTTTGGAACAATAAATTCTACAAGTCTACGTATTTAAGACAAATGCCTGCGAACTACAAAAAAAAAACACGTGACAAACATGCTCGCACGCCAGTGCGCACGATGATTCTAGTGCTTCCTAACATTCCGCGCATGAACAACCATACTATTTGCCCGATTGTGCTGCCTCGATAGGGCCGCAACAATGGTGGTGGGTTTGTGAAGTGAGTGAAAATTTATTAAAAAGCAGAGAGGTCGGGCCTAAGCTCGCTGACGTTCACGTTTTGCTATCGGCCTCAAAAGCGATAACCACTGTGACTGCTTATCGCTGTGATGAACCGGTGTGATGGAAACGTATCGTTCATACTTGGAACGTTAGAGTGCTCCAGTATGGCGAACGTTAGAGAACCTTTTAGTTGGCGCCCCTACGGCACGCGCAGGCGCGCCAACAAGGGGGTTTGTCGCAAAGCAATTTTGTACATCGGGGGCATTTGTAGTTACCAGAAAAACACTAATAATTAACAGATATAATATTCTGGACTGTCTAGTCGAATGTTTTTCAAGCGATTTACAACTTCCTCATTGAATATCCATCTTCGTTCCTTCAAAAGTTAGTTGAGTATAGAGATCTAATTATTCAATACTTGAGAATGCGAAAAATAGTCTGAAATACTCCAGAAACGATCAGCAACAAGCTTTGGTGGTGCTGTAATTGCGTGTGTAGGCATACTTTTTAACTGTGGCAAAATATAGCTGGGCAACCTGTATATGTGCGATGACCAGTGTTTTTTTTTGGAGCTTGTTGCACGGTATTGTTCATCACAACCAAACGTCATCTTCATATAATACAGTTGTAATGTAGTTGACTGGTGCCTGAAACACGTTAACGTAGAAAACAGTTCACAGATTTCTACAATATTTATTAGCCCTACTGGAAACAAATTTACATTGCAATACACAACAAATACAAAACAACCTAAATTTCGTCTCTGCTTCTTCATCGTACTTTTTTTTCTTACGGTAAAGGTGTAGCATCTTTACAAAACCCAAAGAGGGTTTTTACTACTACCACTCTCCCCGCTATGATATAATTGTATTTGGTGTGCAGTGCTCCCCAATCATTTGCATTCGAAGGAATCTCAGTTCGTTCTTGACGGTATGTCAGCAATGAATCCTAGAGTTCGATAAGGTTTCTTGAAGTGCCATCAGCAGTACGTTTGACATCAATATAGTCGAGGCTACAAGAGAACACTTCGCTCCGTAAGTCACAGAAAAGCCAGGCCAGTGTATTGTTTCCGCTGTTACGAAAGCACTTTGATCGCACGCAGTGGCAGCCCTGCTCAGTGTCCACACGCACAGGACGCCGTGCTATATGAAGAAGTCCCGAGCAACGCGAATATTAGATGCTTTTTTCTATGTCAATCCTTCAAAAAAGTGCTGACAAATACAGTAGCCTTATTGACCCTGCTCACGTAAGGCATTATCAATTTGCTCTTCTTGGGTCACCGCTACTGGCATCCTTCATTTCACCGGCGTTTGGGCATGCTAGGCTTCGAATCAGGACGCGAGAATACTGAATGCTGCTGATAACGCGTAAGTTGCAAGGGTTCGCGTGTGCTGCGTCGTGCCGTCAGCGCATATATTCATATCCTCCGCAAGCAACTTGGTCGGCACAAAAAGTCAGTCAATTATTCCTTTACATGCTCCGTCTCTATGTCTGGAACTGCCACTTATGCCACAAGCTTCCAGCATAAAGGGCATTTACAGGAATATAGAATCTATTAGGCACATTTTCAACAGATAGCCTTTAAGCTGATATACGAATACCATTGATATTTAGAATTATGTAACGAAGCACCACTGAGAATGTAATAAATGGATAGGCAAGGACGAAAGATTTTGCTGCAGAGATAGCATGGCAGATAAGTTCTCGTGTGCTTACGCAGATAATCTACCAAATCTCAGCAGTGAAGTTGAATTCTGTCATAAATAGAGTTCACATGCTCTTGTGCAGTGCTAGAAGTCATATCATGCGGCACTGACATTTTCTTCGTTGACCCGGAGGTGACCTCAAAACTTCCATGACATCATCACTGCCACCGAGGTCAGAGCTGGCGGAGCTAGCAATTACGAAGTCATGCAGTCACCACGGTCTTTTTGCTGCGCTTGAGGGAAAAAAAAACTACTATTCAGAGGCTGCTCGCGAGTCGGTGCCCGCAGCGAATGCCTAGAGCTTATGAAACCGTGTAAATGTCGTAGTTGCTGACGACGTCGATACGTCGACAATGGCGATTGTAGAAACATAATCACGCAGTGCTTGCGGCACGCGAAAGAGCGCGAGGATACGACGAAAGCAGTCATAGCTCTGCATGATTAGAATAGTGGAATTTGTTTGAGTAGTTCCACACGCTAGGAGGCGTTGGTTAAAACCAGCGGCTTGTAGTTTCCGAAGTTTTTGCCAAACCGTAACTGGGACTGGCCGTTAGCAAGCAAGCTAGGATTTATTATCCATCACGTGCACCAGCAACTGACACACCATGACAATTGTATAAGGCCCCCCAGCAACACATTGCTTTGAGAATTAGACTAGTTGATCGTGGTAGTGCATTGGTCAAGGTGGTCTATCTCGAAGGGCGCTAGTTTAGTCAGGGCTGTGGTAGTCGCATTTCGTTGGAGGTGATATGGTATAGGCCAGCTGTAGCGATGTCAGCACGCATCAAGAACACCAGATGGTCGAAATTTCCGGAGCCGTCCACTACGGCCTCTCACATTCATATCGTGCTCTTGGGACGTAAAAGCTCATGCAATATACTAAGACGCCAATCAGGGACACAGAAGCTTACATAACGAGAGTAATCGAAGGTATTTAGCGTATGCATCAATATGCGACGTTTTAATTTATTGTTCATTATCCTTTGCTTTTCGGTCCCTTGGACGTTTGCGTATGTTCAGCCTCTCATGGCAGCTGGTCAGTCTGCGCAGCTCACACAGTGATATTGGTGCTCCAACGCCGCTATGGCCCCTAAACAAACGCTCGGCTACACACGTGAGCTATATCAAACATTTCTCTCATCAACTACGCCTGATGTAAAAACGCTCTCGTGTGGCCCAATTCTATTGTAACGTATCGTTACATTCACGCTTGCGCCGAATTTTCACCTATTTTTGATTTCTATACACCTAACTGAAAAAGGGGGTCCATGCTGAGTGAGAGTAATAAAACGTCGGTTATTTTCAGGTGAAGATGAAGTACCACTATACATCGGGCGGCCTGTTCGGCAGGGCGATGAAGTGAATAGCGCATGAAAGCGAATAACACTGTCAATATCACCTGGCGCGTTCTGAATCTGACGCTGTTTTCATGCCTCTAATACAAACATTCATCGCGACTTTCAGCCGTTTTACACAACCAGGATTCTTACTGCAGGAGCAAAACATGTATTGCATAGCTGTAGCGTGTTGGAGCTGTTGCACGAGGCGGGTCCTTTCAGCTTGCACCGGTACCTCCATTCGCCCTGCATAAACATTTTGCAAAGCGCACACATTTGCATTTCTCATTGAAAGTTCACCATGTACTATCGATCTTGTCTCTGGCGCTCAAATTATCGATTTTTTTCGGCGCACTCCCCGTGGGCTTTCAACAACATCGATTTGCCAATTGGCTGTGTTGGCTCCACGCAAACAGGAATCGTGCTTGGCCACTTTTGGAGGAATCCCATATGTGTGGCGTATAGTCTATCCATTGTTATCGCTGGTTCGTGAGAGAATCGATGGGATTTCAAGATAAGTTGTTTGCAAACCGCACCGACATCCGAAATAGTACAGTCGCGCTTCGCCTCCGGCCTACGCGTGTGCAGCTCTGAAGCTGCCCGAAGCCAACATCTTCAAGGGCGAAGCGATGCTACAAACATCGTTCTGTATTGGTCAAAGTCGTAGTAGAGTTGTGGTCCATAGTGTGTTGTGGACCATTCAGAAGTCTAGCTTCTGTCACCGGCAAAGCTTTCAGTAGAGAGATGAGCAGGCCTGACATATGCGCAGGCTGACAAAACAGCATAAAGTACTAGAAGGTACACATCATCGTGAGCCTGTCTATATACACCAATTGGTGGACAGAGTGCTCTCCCACATTTCTCCAATAAACCTGTTCACTGCGGACGCTGCGTTCTCTGCGGACGCATTGTTTTCCAGCACTTTTTAACCTGAGCTCGCTCCGTAACTCGATAGCTTCCCCTCGGGCACCTGCCTTCGCTTGAAACCTAGTCGGTGATTCTAAACGTCAAGCGGGTTTCCTGCCTACTGGAAACTTGGAGAAGATGCTTGAGTGCCTATATTTGTACAGAAGCATTAAACTCACACAAGTGCACAAACAGACACAACTGTGTGGCCTTATGAAAGTTCTCTATGGAAGTTCGTACGCATTCACTCACCAAATATCTTTCAGTTCTCGTTTAGCGTGACGCATAGCACCGAAAATTGCCGCGTGTCTATCATAACAAATTTTCATCCTCGGAGCTCCATGAAAATAAAGGGAATAAAAGAGCACTATTCCTGCTAAAATGACAAAATGTTCCATGTCGGTGCCCTAGGCGCCTATACCGCGATAAATTCAGTCACTATGGGCTGACACACGAGCTTTAACTTAAGCTCTGCTGCGTTGTTTTATTTTTTGCGCTAAAACAAAGTCCTGAAGCACCTATAAAATGCTTGATTTGAGGCACTGCAGCGCGCAACCGCAGTAAAGAAGACAAAAAAGAAGATCAATTTCGGACTGGCTGAAGGATTGTTTAGGACACCATGAGAAAAGTTTGAAAAATGTAGATTCTGTGTAAAACACTGAAAGCTATCTTCCAGAAAACATTCCTTTTGAAGTGATACCTAAGAGAACTGGGAGTGGGGTTCCTTTTCCCAGAAACATAGCTGGCAACATGGAGGAATAATGTAACTTAGAACAATAATGAAAGGGTGGTAGGTATCGTAATTAAAATCACTAAGAGGTAGATAATGAAGGTGGTACGGACTTATGCGCCAACGTCCAGCCATAATGACGCGTCAGTTGAAACCTTCCATGAAGACGAGGAATCACCAATGAGTAAGGTTCTTAGGACAGGTAATAACCACGGAGCCCAACCACGAGACTGAAGTAAGTAGAATAAGAATGGGGTGGAGCACATTTGGCAAGCACTCTCAAATCATGGCAGGTAGATTGCCATCTCAAGAGGAAGGTATATATCAGTTGTATCTTGCCTCTTGGTGGTACTTAGCTACGTAGCAGAAACCTGGAGACTTCCAAAGAGGGTTCAGCTTAAATTGAAGAAGACGCAGCGAGTAACGGAAAGAAAAAGGGTAGGTATAACCTTAAGAGACCAGAAGAGAGCAGAGTAGATTAGGGAACAAACCGGGTTAAGGATATCATTGTTGAAATGAAGAAGACGAAATGGACATGGGCTGGGCATGTAGCAAATAGACAGGATATCCTCTGGTGATTAAGGGTAACTAACTGGATTCCTAGAGAAGGCAAGCGATGTTAGGGGGAGACAGAAGGCTAGGTGGGCAGATGAGATTAAGAAGTTTGCGGGTATAAATTGGCAGCAGCATGCACAGGAACCAGTTGAATGGTAGAACATGGAAGAGGCCTTTGTACTGCAGTGAATGTAATCAGGCTGATGATCATGATGATGATGATGATGATGATGATGAATATTTTTTCAGCCAAAGAAATGCGCCGACAGTGGCTCTGCAGTTTCTATATGCAAGGCAAACGTGACACGCAATCTAAAATCAATTTCCTGCACACACAAAAACTTCGTAGTCAAAAACAGAAAGAAGAAAGGAAATGCTACATAAAAAAACTAACTCGGAAATATCAAAATATTTTACACACCTATGCACGCATTAGCAAATTGCTTCCTTAATATAAAACATACTTAAACACCTTTGAGGTGTGGAATTTTCAGTGTTTTATATATAAGCTCGGTGAATGCACGAGAAAACCAAGCGCCAGAACTCAAATCAACACGCAGTATCAAAAATTTGATTTTAAAGATATACGAATGGCGCATCAGGTGCACGCCCACGAGTATGCGCAAAAAGTAAGTCACTGCGTTATTTGATCCGAAGAAAACACTGCGGTAAATACCATGCAATTCATTGCAAAATATCTGACAATATCGTTCAGCTGGACAGGCTTTATATTTATTGGCGTCATTATACGTGACGAAAAAGAGCCAGTCCTTTGCGTCCACCTATTCTAGTCGCTCAGCTGTTAAAACCGTTAATTATAAGCCGGAACACAGACAAGCACGTCCGAGAGAGTGGTACATGATAAATAACTACTACACGAGAGCGAAAACTGTCATTGAACCCTGCGCTAATGAAGGTGAAGTGTTTATGCACGAAGAGTTATGAATATCATTTTTACACCAAGAACTCCAATTAAGCTTGTTTATTCTCTCCGTGTCTCTCTCTCATTTTATTAACCATAAAACTTTGCGTAGGGAACCATGATGAAGGCAATATCCATAGGGCAACATGCAGGCATGATGAAATAAAGTGAAACAATTTTTTAAATAAATGTGTGCAGTGTTAACTCTACACAGACCGTGCAACAGAGGAGTACGTTATATTCGACGCAAAGAACAAAATTTCCCTCTTGGGTCTTTTGCTGAGTCTAGCAACTGCACCTTACAAGATGAACTAATACGAACAAGTCAACATTGTGGCTCTTTCCAAAATGAAAATTTTTCTACCTTTTTTTGCACGCTTTTATGAATATTACTTGAGAAGCGAACGTTGTAAAATAAGTGAAGGAGTTCATTGCGAAAAATAAAGAATAAAAAATAGCATATAATACATATATACAGTGCTACATAGGTGAGCACGAAAAATCTCATATGGGCGGAACAAAAGGGTAGCCGCTACGCTCACTTTTAAACTTGTCCACTGAGTAGTCGAAGAGATCTTGTTGTTGGGATAGTTGGTAGAGCATTTCGAAAAGTTATTTCGAGCGCGAAAACTTGACAAGATCACTCACACACGCACACACCTATGCATCAAACACACAGCGCTTAACTTTTTTAACACAGCGCATAACTTTTCTAAACGCTGAGTAGTAATCACAAATCATTGTTTCTTGGAAAAAAACGTTGCAGCAGCTTCTTTGCATTGTGATTCATTTTTGATTACCATGGTGCATAGCACTTATCCAACGCAAACGTTTACTGGAGCTTTAGCGTGTGGAGTTACTGTTACAAGCGCCATAGTTGTTCGTTGTATTTCAGGTAGTCAAGCAACAGGTGATAGATAACCGCGATGTCGTGGCCACATGAACATGCTGACGATGTTGCTTACTGAATTCAAAATGGGACAGGACAGGACAAACAACTTTATTTGGTCCTGAGAGGCAAGGCAGCGGGCCAACTATGTAGGTCCCCACCCAGCCGTTGGCTAGTCCCATGTCGGAACAGAGAGGCCATGCCTCTCCGCTCGTTCACGGGCCCTCTGGACAGCCTGAAGCTGGACGTCTTGTCTGGGGTCTGTGATTGCCGTCGTCCAGTCTTCTTCTGTTTTAAAATCCTGTAACGCAGGGCACTGCCAGAGCATGTGACTCAAAGAGCAAAATTCACCACAATCTGGGCAAAGTGGATCAATATCCGGATGAAGCATGCTCAGAAAGCCCCTAGAGGGGTAAGACCCCGTCTGGAGCATGCGGAGCGTGCTTGCTTGTGATCTGTGGAGCTTATGATGGGGAAAGGGACAAGTCTGTCGCTCTCCTCTGTAATGAGATGTTATCTCGTGAAAAGTAACGAGAGAATCACTGTGGACGAGCTCTCCCGAACTCAGCCGAGAGACCACCCCGTCACGGCTTGTGAAACCTCGCGCACAGTCGTGGGCTATCTCGTTTGGGTTCAGGTGACCCGGCAGTACGTCTGGTCCCATGTGAGCGGGAAACCAGACTATGTGAAGAATAACGTCTGAGGGGGGGTTTGCTGTGGAGAATTCTGGCTGCCTCTGTGGCTATCAATCCCGATGCGAACGCCCTAACGGCCGCTCGGGAATCGGTATACACCGTGGTGCGTTTCGTGTCCAGTAATGCCAGCGCTACAGCAGCCTGTTCTGCTACATCGACCAAGGAGGTCTTCACTGAAGCTGCCGAGACAAGTTCTCCCCTGTCATTGACTACTGCCACGGAAAACTTGCTGCCGCCGGCGTGGCGCGCCGCGTTCACAAATGTCTCTGTTCCGGAGAGGTTCTTTATGAAAGCCCTAGCCCTCGCCAACCTACGACCTTTATTGTATTGGGGATGGATGTTTCGTGGAAGAGGGTCGACAATAAAGGAATTCCTTGTTTGATAATCAAGCTGCGTAGTTTCTCCCTGATTGAAGATAGGACGGAGGCCTGCCGCATCGAGCAGTTTTCTTCCTGTTTTGAAACTCGATAACCGAATTATTTGTGCTGACCTTTGCGCTTCAATTAATTCCGAAGTGGTGTTGTGGACTCCCAACTTCATGAGTTGTTTGTGCTAGTCGTGATTGGGACGCCGAGCACCTTTTTGACACTTTTGCGCATGAGCGTGTCCAATTTATCCCTTTCCGTTTCGGTCCAATTGAGAGCCGCCACTATGTATATGATATGGCTCATGAGGAAAGCGTGGTGGGCCCTAAGGAGGATATCCTCGCCTATGCCGCCCTTCTTGTTGGACACCCGCATAATTAATCTCAGAATGTTCTCTGTTTTTGTGGTGAGATGGGCTATAGTCTTTGCGTTGCAACCCTTAGTGTCTAATAAAAGCCCCAGAATTTTCATAGAATTGACTCTAGGAATTGTGCGACCATCCTTGGTGCAAACGCTAATGGGCACCTCATCGAGAGGGGTGAGTCCCCTAACACCTGGTCTAGCCTGTCTGTACAGCAGGAGTTCCGACTTTTCCGGTGAAAGCGCCAGTCCCGTACCTTCCAGGAAAGACTCTGTAACGTTCAGAGCCTCCTGTAGAGCTTGTTCAACCGCCGCCTCCGATCCTCCGGGACACCAGATTGTAATGTCGTCAGCATATAAAGCGTGTCCGACATTAGGAACTTTAGAAAGGCTTGCCGACAGCTTGCGCATGGCTATGTTGAATAGAAGGGGGGAGATAACTGCCCCTTGGGGAGTACCCCTTCGTCCGAGTTTGAAAGGCTCCGAGACTGATTGTCCCAATTTCATTGCCGCCGTCCGACTCTCGAGGAAAGATTCAACGAAGGAGAAGAAATTAACTCCCAGGTTCAAAGCCGATATCTCCTTAAGAATATAGTCGTATTTGACAGTATCGAATGCTTTAGTGAGGTCCAGTGCGAGGACCCCTTTTACATCTTTGCTTGGAAAGTCAATTATGTGTGTTTTGAGGAGAAACATGACATCTTGCGTGCAAAGTGAGGGCCTGAAACCTACCATATTATATGGAAATAGGTCATTCCTCTCGATGTAGCGCGATATCCTGTTGTGTACTGCATGTTCTGCTACTTTGCTAAGGCAAGAAGTAAGGGAGATCGGGCGGAGGTGATCTAAGCTGGGTGATTTACCTGGCTTGGGGATTAAGACCACTGTGGCCCTCTTCCAAGTTTCTGGTACGACGCCCTCCTCCCATACCCTGTTTATCTCCTTCACTAAGGCCTGAATGGCTTTATCATCCAAATTTTTTAAGAGCCGATTCGTAACTCCATCTGGACCTGGGGCAGACCTTTCGTTTAGGGCTATGGAGCACTTCCCTGATCTCAGCTTCCGAGAAGGGAGCGTCCAACTCTGGGGAAGGCACACCCTCATACCGGTGGGGGACAGAAGTTGAGCTCTGGCTAAGCGGGAGGTACTTGTTGGCAAGCATCTGAAATTGGGAAGCTTCTGAGAATGCCTGCCATTTTCTCCTTATTAAT
Organism: Rhipicephalus microplus; assembly: GCF_043290135.1. Taxonomy (NCBI): domain Eukaryota; kingdom Metazoa; phylum Arthropoda; class Arachnida; order Ixodida; family Ixodidae; genus Rhipicephalus; species Rhipicephalus microplus. The sequence continues at coordinate 2,341 of NW_027465663.1, read as the reverse complement.
AAGTCGGTCTATGGCTAGTTTCTGATTGCCTTTGGATTGTCCATCATCTAGGAGGTTGTTTGAAGAGGGTCATTTGCCTCCTTTGCGCATTTTCCGTCCGCAGCCGAGCAGGCGTCCCTCCATTGTTGTTTATGGAGTTCGGAGCAGTGCTCCTCAATATGCCGATTGAGCTCCGCAATCTTTTTCCGTAGCCTGTGATTAGCCTTTGTTTTTTCCATCTCGCGATGAGAGAGCGTTTGGCGTCCAGGAGATGCGCTAACCTTGCATCCATCCCGGAGCATCAAATTCTGTTACTATTTCTTTGGTGGCCTTCTCGACATCCTTCTTGATTTGTATAAGAAGTTCACTGAAGGTGTCATGTACTGACTCATCTCACCTCTGATTTGCCTAAAAAGGTCCCCAGTCTGTATATTTATAGGTTGTTGGGGGTGGTGCTCTTATTTCCATCCGGAGTTCTATGATGCTGTGGTCGCTTCCCAAGTTCTCCTGTAAGTTGGACCACTCGACCACCGCATTTCTAGTGAAGCTGAGATCAGGCATCGTGTCTCTGGCGACCGAGTTTCCCAGGCTCGTGGGAAAACGCGGGTCGGAGATAGCGTTAGCTTTAAGTCTATACTGGCTGCAACTAGATTGGGCCCCCTTTCTTTGTCCTCGTAACATAGCCCCAAGACAGATGGGGGAGCGTTGAAATCCCCAGCTACTATTAAAGGGTGCGATCTGGCGGCAGTTGCGACCCTATGAGGAGGTGAGCGGATAATATGTTTATAAACCGAAAGAGGCTATACAGGTTAAAACGAATATGTTGCTTCGGATTTTGCCGGTTGGGGATGATTTCAATTAATTGTGCCTCGAGACCGGATCTCTTATCCGAGTCGCAAATTTTGACTTTGTGCTGCTCAAAGAAGGTATATTCCTGACCAACGTGGCGATACACTCTGCCATTTGCGCCTTTTTGGCTAATCGAACGGTAGCCCGAGAGAACTACCTTCTCGCTAAGTGTTTCCTGCAAGAGCAGGACGTGCGGCATGACACCTGTGCTTTGATGAGCTGCAGTAGAGCAGCTTTACGCCTTAAGAAACTTGCGCAATTCCACTGCCAGATAATTATGTTTCCGGTTTGCCCGCCATTTTGAATATTATTGAAGGAACATAGCCTGCGGCGAACTCGTAGCGTCGAATCCTGCTGCACTATCTTGGCTTTTGCAATCGTACCAGTGTTGGTCGTCTTGAGTTTGCTAGAGTCAATCATTTTCATTTAGATTCGAGGATTCCTACTCGACGTGTCAGGTGGGAAACGCTCCCGTCCATACGTTCGATTGTGCTAGATTGAATGGCTAAGGCCTCTCTCACCTGCTTGAGCGATTCCTCAATCGCCGTTAAAGACGCGAGTACATTTTCTCAGGGACCTGAGCGGGGGACTCGTCACTTTGCATTTGCCACACTTTCCGCGATCGCGGGGGGCGAAACGGCCTTGCGCTTATTCGACCCTCCTGCTTGAACCGGTATGGTGTGGCTACTTCACGGGGTTCACGCGAGTTGCGGAAGAGCTTGAACTCGGCCCTCAGCGTTCGTAGTGCTTCTTTAAGTTCTGCATTTTCTTTTTTGAGCAATAAATCTCTGATTGTTCTCTTTTTGCTCTAGTAAAATGCCTGCGTTACCTTTTGGCGCTTGGGATGTTCATCCTGCCCTTGTCCGCCCAAGACATTTGCTTCTGACCGCGGCCCTTGGAACCCGATCGTCCTCTCGAACGGGAGCGACTGCTGCCCTTGTCACGCCCTCTGGAGCCGAGAGCGCGATTTGCTGCCGAGAGCGTCCTCTGGAGCGGGAGCGTCCTCTAGATGCCGATCTGCTGCGATGAGCGCTGGAGAATGATTCTCTTCCGCCAGTCCTTCTTCGCCTCCAGCTGTGTCGGAGCCACGCCGCGTGCGCCTACGGCGGCGCCGCCGTCTTTGGCGCACGATGTAGGGCACCTTGAAGCGCTTTGTGCACTTGCGGTCCGCCGTTGGGTGCGCTCCGCAACAGATGGCACACGTGGGATCACACTGATGATCCGGGTGATGGTGACTGCATGCCGCATCCGCGCGATTTCTTCTGTTCATCGCCCTTGGGGCAAACATCGGACCTGTGGCCCAAATCACCACATGCATAGCACACGTCTACTTGCCTGCAATACAAGGAACAAGGGTATCGAACACCATCACACACGACGTGCTGGGAACCTTTTGGTCCCGTCAAACAACACGATCCACTGTTGGTGTCTTCTTGATTCTTCGAACCCCCAGAGCGTCAGGGTTCCTCCGGTTGACGATCATCTCTGTCAGTTCTGCGTCACTGAGATCCAC
>NW_027465662.1:0-19445 GCF_043290135.1 Rhipicephalus microplus | reverse complement strand
CCGCGAGAGAATCATGAGCGTAGCATGTTGTCGTGTTGTTACATGACGCGCATCTCATGTTTCTCATGTTTTCACCAGCAGCATACCTTCGTCGTCCACTCATGGACCGTAATACAGAATTTGGTATATGTGACGCCAGCGAAATGCCTGTGAGCTCAACATGAGCTTGGGATGTAGTCTCGTTACATGACACGCATGCCATGATTTTCACGTTAGGGTCTCTCACTTCTGTTGGCTATGTAATCATATCTTACCATACCAGTTATGCAACATGCCATGTGGACGAAACCACCCCAAGAGCTGCAGGACCAATAAATGTAAATCATGACATTCATGGCATCCATGTCGTGATTTTCATGTTATGACTAGTCAAATATGTTCTTCATACAGTCATGTTATGCCATACCAAGTTTGGTATCGATACCATTATCGAAGCGGCCAGGAGAGCAAGTCGTAGATAGATAGATAGATAGATAGATAGATAGATAGATAGATAGATAGATAGATAGATAGATAGATAGATAGATAGATAGATAGATAGATAGATAGATAGATAGATAGATAGATAGATAGATAGATAGATAGATAGATAGATAGATAGATAGATAGATAGATAGATAGATAGATAGATAGATAGATAGATAGGATACGCTCAAAGTCGCCGAAGCTCACTAAGAAATGCTTCGCATTTAAAATTGAAAGATCCCACGTACAGTGGGATTCGATAATATGCGAAGCACAAATGAGGCAGGTTGATATGTGACTCTAAAATCAGCACAATGTTACTAAGTAGAGGTAAGTGATGCGCTACATATTTTACGTGTGATGATTATCATGTTTGGATGTGTCGTTTACCTTCGCCATCTATTCACATCACGTGATAGCCAATTTAGTATATGTGTAGCTAGCGAAGCGGCTGCGAGCACTCTATGAGCGTGGTATGTTGTCACTTTCTTGAATGACACGCTTGTCAGCATTATCATGTTTGCACCAGTCAAATACTTTCGTCATTCATTGATGACACGTAACAACAAATTTGCTATATGTGGTGTTAGCAAAACGGCCGCGAGCGCGTCTTGAAGGGCCCATTATACTCCAATGCAGCGTAGACGCGCGTGCACGCTGGGCACAGCGACGCTACGTTAGCAAAACGCGAGCAGTCTACAGTCGGACGCCAGGCGCGACCGGCGCGACCAGCGTCCGTCAGTGCAATCCGATGGCAACTCGCGCGAAATCGGACATGCTGTATTTTGCGCTGATCCGTTACCCAGACAACACTGCGTGTCCCTCTTTTCGTGATGGAGGGACCCCGGACATGCTGAAACGCACAAGCGTCAAAACAACGCAGTGCGGCGTGCGCATGCGAGTATATGGCTGCACCGGTGCCTGGCGGGCCAACGCCTGATGTCACAAACGAGAGCTCCGAAAAAGCGCACTCCGCCGAATTCTAGCGACAGTAACGATACCAAGCGCAGAGAGGCACCTCAAGGTCAACGATAAAAGAAGAAAATAAACATCCAAAGGCTCCCCGGGTGTGCCGTCTCTCCCCTCTCGAACCGTAGTATCGCCGACTAACCTCTTCGCATCGGCGGCCGAGCAAGCCCTGGGAAGTTCTCCGAGCGAAAGGGGCGTGGTGATGCAGAGTTGCGTCATCTGTCGCGGACAGCCCTCGAACCGTCTCGCGTTTTACCCATGGCCTCCGCTGCGTATCGCGCCGACGAAACGATGAGAATTTTCTGGAATCTAGCGCGGAAGGTACTTAACCGAGCAGCAGAGATGGGAGAGCAGGCGAAGAAGAAATTGTGCGCCAGAGTGCGTAGGGTGTTTCCGCCATGTCATCGGGAAGCCTTTGGTCCTCAGTGACAAATGAGGAGAAGAAGAAAGTTCGCGCCCGTGTGCGTAGGCAGAAGATGAAAGTTTTGCGCAAGTGTGCGTAGGGTCTTTCCGCCGTGTGGGCAAAGCCTTTTGTCCTCAGTGACAAAGGAGGAGAAGAAAAGGATTTCCACCTGAGGGGTGAAGACTCGTGCTACAGGCAGGAGTGCGTGTCTACCGCCAGCGAGCGAAGACGCGTGGCAACAGCGGCGCGTGGGAAGGCGACGTGTTACCTGCGAAGAAGTTTGGTGCTTGGAGAGCGGAGAATTGAAGACGGGAGGTTTCCTGGAAGAGGAACTTCGGGGACAGCGGAACGACAACAGCGCTGGACTTTGAGTCAGTGATTCTCGGAAGAGTATCATTCAGACTTTTGTTCCAAGGACTTTGGACTGAATAAGTTTTAGAACTCTTTAGTCTTTAGGTGTCTTGGTTGTTCGATGCATGTGACTGCATTGTAGTGCATATTGTTGTTTGTGTCCGTTGTTCCGAGTGTGGCTGATTGTACTGTGTAGTACGTTGTTTGATTTATGACATATCGTATTCAACTATTGTCGAGTCTGCATATTTTTGTATCGATTTGATCTGCCATAATTGAGAATATAATTTTGTTTTGTTTATTAACTCTCGGCTCTGACTTGTTCTAAGGGCCACAGCCGGCGTCCGCTGGCGCGCCAAATAGGACCACTTCTAAATTGTCCACGCTTTCGTGGTGCAGTTCGGGTGGCCGATATTTCAGTCCTTGGAATTAGCCCGGCGATCGCTTCCCTAATTAACGGGACCAGTGACACCAGCGTAATGTAACGAAATGAACGCCGGTGAGCACGCGCACCGCGTAACGTCGCAATGTATTGGCACCTTGACTGTGGTATGTAGTCATGTTCTCACATTACACGCATCTCCTGATTATCATTTTACACCAGTCACATACCTCCGTTATCCAGTGACGTCACGTAATACAAAATTTGGCGTATATGAAGCTAGTGAAACGGCGGCGAGCACATGATCAGTGTAGCATGTGGTCATGTTGTTACATGACACGCATGATTATCATGTTTGGATGTGTCATTTACCTAAGTCGTCCATTCGCGTCACGTGCTACCGAGTTTAGTACATGTGAAGCTAGGGAAACAGCCGCGAGCGCATCGTCAGTGTGGCATGTAGTCATGTTGTTACATGACACGCATCTCATGTTTTTATATTGGAAAAGCAACAGGAAAAACTTGTTGCTTTAGAAGACAGAATGCGGCGAAACAATCTCATGGTGTTTGGTATACCGGAGACTGAAAATGAAACTTCAGAAGAACTTGAAAAAAAGGTAGTTGTAGAAGTATTGAAGAAAAAGCTCGGTGTTAATGTGAAAACGATAGAGCGGATGCACAGAGTCAGAAAGCCACATCACAACAAATCCGCAGAAGAGCCCTTAAGGCCTCGGCCAGTAATACTGAAGCTTTATGATTATAAGGAAAAAGAAAAGGTTTTCAATAGCTGCGGAAAACTAAAAGGGAGAGGTATTTCGGTTAGCGACGACTATTCAAAAGAGACACTGAATAAGCGCAAGCTGCTCTGGAAGTCTGCGCTGAAAGAAAAAAAAGAAGGCTTGCGCGTGCGCTTGAACCGAGACATGCTTACTGTAGATAACAACGTCTACGTATAGGATTATTCTAAAAATAGCCGTGTCAGGATTCGGCAGGTGCCGAAAACCAAAGGTGCGCCGCCAAAGTCTACACCAAGAGATAGTGGCCAGTGAAATAGCGTCTTCCAGGAAACAGATTTTCGACTTATAAACCTTAATGCTCGAAGTCTCGTGTATAAAGTCGGTGATTCAGAACAGAACATGTACTCGCTAGTTTTGACCCTCACGTGGTTATTGTTACCGGAACGTGGCTGCGACCAGAAATACAAGATTACGAGTTATTTCCTCCAGGTTTTAAGATAATACGTAATGATAGAGAAAATAGAGGAGGAGGAGTTGCAATCATAATAAACGAAAATATTGAATTCGTAACCATGAATGGTACCCCTAATCACGAGAGCGCTTGGTCCCAAGTAAAATTAGGAACCAATTTAGTCGTAATAGGAGCAATCTATAGATCCCCTAACGCATCGATTGAATACATAGAGGCGATTCAGCACTATGTAGAACAACAGAAGACTCGAAACCAGCGGTTAATAATTGCCGGGGATTTTAACTTGCCTGGAGGTGATTGGAATTCACTTACCATAGAATCACGGGAACGAGCTGACTGTGAAGTGCTGCTTGACATTGCTTTCGCTAACGATTTAACGCAGTTGGTACAGGAAGGCACTCGCAAAACGGGAACAGCGCAGTCTATATTGGATCTAGTATTTCTTGATGGACGGTTTGAAGATTATCAGGTAGCAGTAGAAAATGGCATATCGGACCATCAACTAGTATTTGTACAAATTAAAGCCGACGTTCCTGCATCAAATGTTAAAGAATGTATTGCGTATGTCCCCAATTTCGATAAAGCTGATGACACGAGCATCATTGACTACTTACCGTTTCATCTAGACAGTCTGAGCCCTGATCATGACGTCAATTCTTTGTGGACAAGATTCAAAACCATTACCTTTCACTGTGTAAATTCATTCGTACCATTAAGAAAAAAAAAAGAAAGAATAGGCGTAATCCCTGGATAACGCGAGAGATAGTTCGTCTGAAGCAGAAAATAGGACGGCAAAGGAAAGTCAAAAATCGTGAAAAGATATCAAACTTATCTTCACAGTTGCGTACAACGCTAAGGCAAGAAAAACAGAAATATTACGAGGAAACACTTACAAACTTCATGGTGTCTTCCCCGCAAAAGTTTTGGCGTCATTTGTCACAAACCCCTCAAAGCCGATACAGCATTGTTGTTGATCACGAAATCATAACCGACTGTTCGAAAAATGCGTCTTACCATAATAAGTTCTTCCAGTCTGTCTTTTCAAATGATTCCGAATGTAGTGCTTCAACTACAGCAACATCATTCTCCCATATGTCTCACATGCCAGGAGTACGCATTAGCTATGAAGGAATACTATCACTCCTGCTAAACATTAAAGAACATAAATCTGTTAGTCCGGATGGAGTTCCAAATGCTTTCTTGCGTAGATACGCTGAATGGGTTGCCCGATACTTGGAAATAATCTTTAATGTCTCCTTGCAACAAAAACGGGTCCCAGACGACTGGCTTGTAGCAAAAGTGGTCCCGGTACACAAAACTGGAGACAAGCAGAATATCGAAAATTACTGGCCAATCTCCTTAACCTGCGTCTGCTGCAAACTCCTCAAACATGTTATATCCAAAGCTATATATCAGTACCTAGAAAATACAAAACTACTACATCCTAACCAACACGGCTTCCGACAAAAGCTATCAACCGTAACGCAGCTTCTTGAGACCATCCAAGACTTTTCAAAAGCAATAGAGAACGAAAGACAGGTTGATGCAATATGCCTTGATTTCGCAAAAGGCTTCGATAGGGTTCCTCATAACGAACAAATTAAGAAATTGAAGCAGATTGGCATAAATAACAATGTAGTAGAATGGGTCAGGTCATATCTGACCTGTAGGACGCAGTATGTGGACATAAACGGCTACAAGTCTGATCGTTTACACGTAACATCTGGAGTCCCTCAAGAGTCCGTACTCGGACCGGTGTTATTTCTCGTTTATATTAACGATATTTGTTCCGACATTAATCAAAATATTGCTGTTAGACTGTTCGCCGATAATTGTTTACTTTATCGAGAAATATGCAACCATAATGATCACAAAATACTCAGCGATGCCTTGGCATCTATTGAGAAATGGTGCGAAACATGAAAAATGCAAATAAATAAGAGAAAAAACGGTTGTTTTGCGAGTTACAAACAAAGCAAAGCACGTCAAAAAATTTCGAGTATCAACTAAGTTCCACTGCGTTAGCTACCGTTAACAAATGCAAATACTTAGGAGTAACAATATATGAAGACCTGAACTACACCCAACATATCAGTAATATTTGCTCTACTGCTGAAAAGAAGTTATGGTTCTTACGTCGCAAATTAAAACTGGCTCCAGCCCCCGTAAAGTTAACAGCGTACTTAACAACAGTAAGGCCTACACTGGAATACGCAAGCATCATATGGGACCTTTATCAAAAACGTATAATTAAAAACATCAAGCGGGTACAAAGAAGGGCGGCTAGATTTATTCTTTAGAAATATTCTCGTAAAGATTCTGTAACACAGATGTTGCAAGAATTAAATTTACAACCACTCGTGGACCACCGTCACATAGCCAGACTTAAATTCTTGTTCCTGCTTTCCCAAAATACATTTAACTTTGATGCAGAGCAGCACCTAATTCCCTGTCAAGTGCGTAGCCTACGAAGTGACCACCTCAGAAAATATCTAGTTCCTCAATGTCGTGTGAACACATATGCATACTCTTTTTTCCCTAGAACAATAAATAACTGGAATGTATTACCCGATGCTATACGTGATTCTCAAACTGCAGAACATTTTGAAAACAATGTTACGAAATATTTTCTAAGTGAATCTTCGTAAACGGCGATTGCTGTTTTTGGTGTGTGTGCCTGTCATCTTTTGACTATGAATATATTTGCTGTAACTTGTCTCATGTACGTTGAAGGATGTAATATTGGGAAGTGTATTTTGTGATGTACGTGATGTAGCATGTAAGTCGTAGAACGTAGTATAGTGATGTATTCCTTTTGTATCGGCTATGCATTTCTTTTTACGCATGACATGACGGTTGTTATGTCAGTTTTCTACCCAACCCTTGTAACGGCCCAATCGGCTGTAGGCTTATGCCACAGGAGCGAAAGAAAGACACGCCTGAACGATAACCGATGCCAGCCAGGAACGCGAGCCGTGGCTTCACGTGCCACGGCCTAGCGCCTTCTTTATTTTCTTCCGTCGCCATCGCGCGCTCTCCGGTTTGCACGCCGCCCGAACGAGGGCGCTACAGGGCCCCCCGTGTAGACTGGAAGTCGGAATGTGACATGCCGTTTGTGGTGTTCCAACGGAAGATCAGTCGTAGATGAGAGGCTTTCTAGGGCGGTCTCCAGGTACGCCGGCTTGAGTCGGTCCAAGCTGACTGTCTCTTCACGGCCGTTCTGAAGTACAGTGGCAGTTTTGGGGGTGCGGTGAAGGACGCGGAATGGTCCGTCGTAGGCTGGTGTCAAAGGTGGTCTGACCGCGTCGTGGCGCACGAAAACATGTGTTGCAGTGGCCAGATCAGGGTGGACGAATATGGTCTTGTGTTCGGAAGGTCTGGGTGGAGTGGGCCGGAGGTCTTGAACGCAGTCGAGGAGGCGTTGTAGGAATTACTGTGGCTGGTCTGGTAGCTTCGTTGACGTGAAGAAGTCTCCCGGAAGCCGTAGAGAAGTACCATACACCAGCTCTGCTGTTGAGCACTGCAGGTCTGCCCGGATGACAGCTCGTAAACCTAAGAGCACCAGTGGCAAGGCATCAACCCAGGAGGCTCTATTGAGGCGGGTAGTCAAGGCGGTCTTCAGTTGTCGGTGAAGGCGTTCCACCATGCCGTTGGCGCAGGGATGATAAGCCGTGGTACGGCAATGTCTGGCTCCGAGGATGCGATTAAGGCAAGTAAACAGCGAGGACTCAAACTGACGTCCACGGTCTGTTGTCACGGTGCCAGGACAGCCAAAACGGGATACCCACGTAGAAATGAAAACGCGGGCAACTGTCTCGTCTGTGATATCTTGAATTGGAACAGCCTCTGGCCAGCGTGTGAAGCGATCGACCATGGTCAATATATAACGGTACCCCTGAGACACTGGTAGAGGGCCCACAATGTCTAGATGAACATGGTCGAAACGACGGCCGGGTGGTAGGAAAGGTTGGGGCGGCGTCTTAGTATGACGGGAGACCTTTGTCATCTGGCAGGGCAGGCACATGCGCGTCCAAGCGCGCACATCACCGTTGATTCCGGGCCAGACATAGCGCTGGGTGAGAATACGCTGAGTAGCCCGAATGCCAGGGTGACAGATGTCGTGTAAGGAGTGGAAAACGGTGCGTCGTAATGAAGCGGGAACGAAAGGGCGGGGAAGGTCAGCTGAGACATCGCACCACAAGCGCTCAGATGATAATGGATGAGGCACCAGGCGTAGTCGGAGAGAACGGGGGTTCTCCCGAAAAGCGGCAAGCTCTCTATCATCCTGCTGTGCCGAGGAGAATGAGGCCCAGTCGATGGTTGGCGGTGGAGAGTCAACCGCGGCTATACGAGAAAGGGCATCTGCGGCGGTGTTGTCAGCTCCTTTCACGTGGCGGATGTCAGTCGTGAACTCCGATATATAAGCCAGATGGCGGAGTTCACGGGGCACGTACTTGGATGAGTTAGTGCGGAAAACATACGCCAGTGGCTTATGGTCAGTCAGCACGTAAAACGAGCATCCTTCCAGAAAATGCCGAAAGTGCTGTATTTCAGCGTAGATGGCTAGTAGTTCCCGGCCAAAGACGCTGTAGCGGGTCTCAGCAGGAAGTAGCTTCCGAGAGTAAAACGACAAGGGTCTCCACTCGGAGTTAATGCACTGCTGTAAGACGGCTCCGACGGCCACGCTGGATGCGTCCACCATCAACCGAGTAGGGGCGTTGCTGCGTGGATGAATAAGAAGGACGGCGTTAGCGACCGCTTGCTTAGCAGCAGCAAAGGCGGCCTGGGCCTCTGACGACCAAGGAATGGCAGAGGACGGGCCAGCGGTCGACCGAAGGAGGTCGGTGAGCGGTTGTAGCAGTTCGGCACAGTGTGGTATGAAGCGCCTGGAAAAATTCACAAGCCCCAGGAATTGACGTAATTGGCGCAGTGTTGTAGGCTGAGGATAATCCTGAATTGATTTAACGTGGGACCGGAGAGGGCGTATTCCTTTGGATGATATGTGATGGCCCAAGAACTCGAGCTCAGATGCGCCGAAAGTACACTTAGAGGCATTCACAACGAGGCCGTACTGCTGAAGACGTTGGAACAGAGCACGTAGATGGTGCTCATGATCTTCAGGTGTGCGGCTGGCGATGAGGACATCGTCAAGGTACGCAAACACAGTAGGAAGACCCCGTGTGACCTCAGAAATGAACCGCTGGAAAGTTTGAGCCGAATTGCGGAGTCCAAAAGGCATCCGCACGTATTCAAACAACCCAAAGGGCGTCGTGATGGCGGTCTTAGGTATGTCGGCGGGCTCGACAGGAATCTGGTGGTACGCCTTAACAAGGTCCACTTTGCTGAAAATTGTGCAGCCGTCGAGGCGCGATGTAAAATCCTGGATGTGAGGTAGAGGATAGCTGTCGTGGACAGTCTTGGCGTTCAACGCTCGATAGTCCCCACAAGGACGCCAGTCACCAGGATCACGCTTTGGCACCAAATGCAGCGGGGAAGCCCAAGCGCTTGACGACGGGCGGATAATGCCGAGCTGCAGCATGTGGTCAAACTCCCGTTTAGCAATAGCTAGGCGGTCTCCGCACAGGCGGCGTGGTCGAGCGGCTGCCGGTGGACCCCGGGTGACGATGTGGTGTGTCACCGTATGTTTAGGCGGCTGAGTGAGGTTGCACGGTTTAGTTAACTCCGGGAAACTCGCCAAGATTTTTTCGAACGGTGAGGAAGGTATCAGCATGCGGATGGCCATTGGAGCGATGTCGGACAGGACTCCCGAGATGGAGAGACGAGTCTTACCATCTATGAGGCGGCACCGCCGCACGCTGACGTCCAAATCGAAGTATGAGAGGAAGTCCGAGCCGATGATCGGTTGAACCACGTCTGCGATGACGAAAACCCACCGGAAAATGCAGCGAAGGCCGAAGTCGAGGGTGAGAGATCGGAGCCCATACGTTGCTATAGACGAGGCGTTGGCAGCACGAAGCACTTGCCCCTGTGACTTTGAACGATCAGCCTTAGTCGGGGCACAACGCTAATTTCCGCGCCCGTATCTATAAGGAACCTGGCGCCCGATAGCTGGTCCGTGACCATGAAAAGGCGGCTGGGACGAGAAGGGAGATCACACGCCGCCGTCAGTGATCCGGCAGGCGTTTCCCTGCCACGAACATGGGGGTGTACACTTCGTGGCTCGGTGTCGGAAACGCCGATGGTACCAGCAGAGGGGTGGAGGGCTGGGACTCCGAGCATCTCGTGTGCGTGGAAGAGTTCGACGACCGGAACGAGGCGAACGAGTCTCCTGCAGAGGGCTCCGGAGTGCGGCAAATGGAGGCGGCGAGTTCGTCGATGCGGGCCTCAAGGCGCGAAATCGCTGTGTCTGCTGGTGGTAAGACAGCGTTGACAGATGGGGAGGTCGCTTCATGAACCTGATCGGCGAGCTCTGCCAGGCGGTCGAGATTGACGTCGCCGGCCGCCGCGAGGACGAGGCGGATTAGATGAGAAAGGCGTTGGAGGAAGAGCTCGCGAAGCAACGCTGAGTGGGCAGAGACGTCGTGTTTCCCAAGAAGCTGTCGCATTCGGCGCAGTAGTTGGGAGGGGCGCCTGTCACCAAGGTCCCCCTCTGCAAGGAGCTGCTGTAGGCGGACGCGTTCCGAAGGCATGAATCGTTCCAGCACCTTGGTTTTAAGGTGCTGATATGGCGTAGTGTCCGAGGGGTTGGAGAGGACGTCGGAGAGCTCGCTGGCAACGTCAGGAGGAAGGACGGAGGCTACGTGGTAGTAGCGTGTCGTTTCCGAGGCGATGCGGTAGAGGGAGAATTGCGCCTCGACCTGATGAAACCAAACTTGCGGGTCCTGCGGCCAGAAAGATGGGAGACGCAGTTGCACGGCCGAGACGTCCTGCGGACGTGAGGCTTGTTCGGTTGAGGGTGCATTCGAGTCAGCCATTGTCTTCGTCCGAGGTCACCACTTGTAGGCTTATGCCACAGGAGCGAAAGAAAGACACGCCTGAACGATAACCGATGCCAGCCAGGAACGCGAGCCGTGGCTTCACGTGCCACGGCCTAGCGCCTTCTTTATTTTCTTCCGTCGCCATCGCGCGCTCTCCGGTTTGCACGCCGCCCGAACGAGGGCGCTACACGGCCAACAGTACCTGGAAATAAAAATAATATATTAGTCATCCATTCACATAGCTAACACCAAATTCGGTATATGTGATGCTAGAGAAATGGCCGCGAGCGCATCATGAGCGTGGCATGTAGTCATGTTGTTACATGACACGCATGTTATGATTTTCAAGTTAGGGTCGGTCACTTGTGTTCGGCATGCAATCATGTCAATACCATACCTGTTTTGCAACATGCCATGTGAACGAAAACACCGCAAGAGCTGCAATACCGTGAAATGTAAATCCCGATATTCATGACATACATGTCATGATTATCATGTTATGACTAGTCAAATATGTTCTTCATACAGCCATGCTATGCCGTACCAAGTTTGGTACCAGGAATGCTTCGCATTTAATAGCGTCTTCTGAAAGGGAACTCTGATGTGATGCGAAGCATGTTGCGACGCGTGCCTCCGAAGACGTTACGAAGGGCGCCACGAATCTCACCGCTGCAACCACTGTTTCGAAAGACGGCGACGCCAACACAACCCCGAAGGCGCCATTGCTTCGAACTCCGCCGGGAAGGTCACCAGCCGTTTGGTAGCGCAAGTTGCTCAGCTCGCGACTGCTTCTGCGCAGAGCTGATAGACGAGCGGACGAGACGACGGTGAGTTAAACAAGGTTTATGTAAACATATATACAGAGGCGTTACAAATTCGGCACTGGGGCGAACAGCTTAGAGACCCGAAGAGCCGAGCTCTCCTCTCTAACACATAGGTCTGCTAACACATAGCTCAACTGCTCGCGACGCGCCGCAGGGCTTCTTTTATATGCACCGGGTGGAGTCTTTCAGTAACCAAATGTCCAACCAGAAGCGCCACTGGTCGTGAGGTCAAAATCCTCCCATGGGGTCACCGCTGGGCCGCGTATCATCGAATCTGGAGCCGCTGCGCTGCAGGTGGCTGCACCCAAGGGCGAGTGACGTCGCCATGCATTGCGTCAGACTCGCCAGACAGGAAGGCGCCAGTTGCTTGCTCGACGGGCTCGCTAGCTGAGGTGACTCACTGTGCGTGCGCGGCAGAGAGGCACCGCCGCGTGTTGACGGCGTTGAGTTGTTCGCGTCAGGTGAGCTCGCGGGCTGGCCTTGACACAGATTGCCTTTTTCAGAGGCATGGACGTTCGCTGTGGACTCGCAGGCATAACAGCACCCCCACCGCCTGACAATGCCCCGAAAAGACTAGCTGCTTCCACGTGGCCCGGATGTCAGGTGCGCTCATTCGCCAGGACCCTCCAGGTTCGCCTCCAGGGTCATGAGGAGAATGCAGCTCCAGACTCTGTTCCGGGAACACATCCCGTTCTTGATGACGGATCCCAGCTCCACTGGCTTGTCGCCACAACTTGTCGACTAGCTTCGCTCGTCTCTTCTGACAATCTTTGGTTTCAGCACTTGTCGATGGTTCTGCAACTTGCCAAGAACGGTTCGACAACAGACAACACATGACACAAGCAAGTGCCCTCGGTCACCCAACAGAACACCAGACAAAGTATAGTACAACATATACCTAGCTACGTGTCTATCGGAATTCCGTTCTCTCTACATCAAGAGGCACATGTAGGACACAAGACTCTTAAAATGACAACTCAAATTTGTACACGTACTATACCTTAACGAATTAGAATGTAACATAAAGTTGGCTCCTTGAGCTCACTCTGGACGAGAGCGCTCAGCTAAGGCCGTCATGAGAACAAATTTTGCCCCGAATCGCCAGCGAGAAACCAAAAGGTGGAGAAGGTACTAACTAAACGCATGGCTCAATGCGTCTGCATTAGCGTTTAGCTTTCCTTTTTTCCGTAGCGAACGTCAAAGTTGTGCTGTTGGAGTATCATGCTTCACCTCAGTAACCAGCCACTTTTAGGTGACATCATGCGGTATCAACAGCTATGCGGTATCAACAGCTGCTCATACTTGCGACGTTGCACAGGGGAACAACAATACGGCTTGCTACGGATTGACTCCTCACCAGTTAGCTCGATATCGTGTTCGATCACGGTCCTGTTTCCGGGACGGTCCGAAAACACGTCTTCAAACTCGGAAAGAATCCTTCTCAGGTCCTCCCTCTGGACTTCACTTAACCTAGGTTCTAGGTTCAACTGCTTTAAGGTTACCTCCAATCCTCTTTCGATTACATCACAAGTGATCAAACCTTTTGCTCCCTCTTCCTCTGAAGCATTCAACAGCAGATTTACGACCGCTTGACGTTGAACGTAAGGTTTCAAGTTACTGTGGTAAACTTTGTTTGGCCGCCTTCCTAATTTCACTTCATAATTGGTATCAGAAAGCTTCGATATTACTTTGGCGGGCCCTTCCCAATGGACCTCGAGCTTGTTCTTTTTGGACGACCGCAGCAGCATTACTTGACTACCAACTTCAAAGGTGCGCTTCTTCGCCGATTTGTCGTAGTAATCCTTCGACAACACTTGTGCAGCCTTCATGTGGCTTTCCACAAGATCTTTCATTTTTCCAAGCTTCTGAAGGAGGTCTAGAATATACGCAACTACATTAGAGTCCTCATCGAATCCCTCCCAGGACTCCCGTAGCATTCGCAATGGTGTTCTCAAACTCCTGCCATACACAAGCTCTGCAGGGCTAAAACCAGTGCTCTCATGAGGAGCTGATCTCAAAGCGAACATAGCGGGAGGAATACACGCTTCCCAGTCGCATTTTTGCTCGTAGCAGAGTGCTCTCAGTATCCGTTTCAGAACGGAATGCATACGCTCTACCGGATTCGATTGCGGATGACGGATCGAGCTGTGCACTACTTTTATTCCACATTTATCCATGAAGGTAGAGGTAAGGCAGCTGGTGGAGACACTACCATTGTCGCATTGGATTTCAGAAAAAAATCTGACGCGTGAAAATATAGATAGCAGTGCATGCACAACATGGGGAAAATTGAGCTCCTTAAGTGGTATCGCTTCCGTAAATTTTGTCGCTACACAGAGAGCCGTCAGGATGTACCGAAAACCTTCTCTAGACTCTGGAAATGGCCCGACTATATCAATTTTTAGGCGCTGAAAAGGTTCGGTGATAATTGGCACAAGCTTCATGGTTGCCTTCCACTTGTCCGTGAATTTCCCCGCTCTCTGACAATTGTCGCAAGAGCGTACAAAGTCTTCTATATCCTTCCAGCATTTCGGCTAATAAAACTCAAGGGAAACTCTAGCCTTGGTCTTTTTTATGCCGAGATGCCCTGCCCATGCGTTTTCATGCGCCAGTTCCAATAGTTGGCGACGATACTATTCTGGAACCAAGAGCTGCTCATTCTTGCGACCTTGCGCATTTGTGTAGCTCCGATACAAAAGCCCTGCTTTTTCAAAAAAAGAAACATTCTTTTTTTCTTTTTTCCCAAGTTTACGATTTCCATTAGCGCTTTAATCGAGAAGTCCTCACGCTGCTCTCGAATGAGCGTTTCTCGATCAACTCTCGACAGCTTACTCCAACTTTCCGCTACAGGCGAGAGCGTTGCACCCCTTTCGCTCTGACTCAATGGCGCCATGTCGTCTTCCCCTGCTACGGAAACCACGCCGGTCGCTTCGGTGACGGGCCGCTCGAGTGACTGCTCACATGACGCACACGGAAAATTTCCTCTCTGAGGTTCCGTCGACTCACCGCCGAGGTCACTTGAAGGTTCACAGCATTGAACAAGATCAAGCTCCTCCGAAAGCTTTCGTGCTTGCGATCACATGAGGGCCATGTACGCTAAGTTGGGGAAGAACTATTTACCCTGCTCTTTGAGAAGCTGCTCTGAATTATTGGAGAAAAGATAAGGAAAACGATCGGGAAGTGCGGCAGACACAGCCGCTTCGGTGCGAAGCTTACCGAACGGGCCTTCAATAATAACCGTACTGATTGGTAAGCAAGCACTCTGCACCTCGGCGACTTGCCTGATCCACGCACATTCTCCTGTAAAGTCATCCGGAGACACCAACGAAGAATGGACAACGTCCATGGTTGCCGCTGAGTCTCGAAGTGCTCGACACGTTTTCCCATTCACACTAATTCCTTGGAGATACGGCTCTAACAACCGCATGTTCTTTTCCGTTTCTCGGATTGTTGCGAAAGCAAACTTTTGCTTACAGTTTATCGCGATGTGCCCTTTCTGTTGCAGTTATTGCAGATTAGCGGCTTCCGTGATTCAAACGCCCGTGTGGTATCAGTGCGTTGCTTAGGAACCTCACTCAATTTCTCCGCTTCCGTTTGCCCTTCCCCTACAGTGTCCTTCGTAAGAGACGGGTTCTTCTTGAAGTTACGGTGCGGAGCGGGTTTCCGTTGATCAGGTTTCTTTGAAAAGCCCTCTTTCTTTTCATTCTTTTCTACGCGCACTGCCCTGCTATGCAACTTTCGGCGAGTATAATACTCCTCGGCTAACTCTGCTGCTTTATTTAGCTGTACTTCACCAAATTTGTCCTGCAGCCAAAGCTTGCCATCCTCCTCGATGCAGCGGTAGAATTGCTTCAATGCAATGCATTCTACCACTTTATCGCGGTCGTCATAAACACCTTCGCCCTTGAGCCATTCAATTAATTCGGCTTTAAGATTAAACGCGAAGTCAACATGTGACTAATTCCCCTTTTTAGCATACCGGAACCTTTGCCTGAAAGCCTCGGGTGACAACTTATAACGTCTCAAGGGCACTTCCTTAACCTCGTCATAGCTCTCAAACGCTTCCCTCGACAAGCAAGTTATCGCGTCAGACGCTTCGCCGGGAAGAAGAGCTAACAGGTTCTGCGCCCAAAGAGACCGCTCCAAAGCATTTCGCTCACAGACGTGTCCAAACTTGACGAGATACTTCGCCATGTCCTCGCCTACTACGAACGGTGACAGTTAGTCCCGAATTCTATAACCGCTGACTTGAATCGTCGGAGAAGCTACGCTAGGCGCCCGCGAACACTGTAGGATTGCCGATTCTATTCGTTTCAACTCAAGGCGCTCCTGTCTCTCGGCCTCCTCACGGCATTCTCGCCTTTTAGCTTCTTCACGTTCGCGAGCTTCTCGCCTTTCAGCATCCTCGCGGCGTGCTTTGATATCCACCCAGGCCTCATCGACTTCCTCAGCCGACACTCCTTCATCCTTCATGATCTCAAGGATCACCTGCTTTCGTTTCGCACGGCCCAAAGTAATGCCAAGTTCCTCACAAACTTTGATGAGTTCCTTCACTTTAAGGTTCTCTATCGTTCACACTAGCTTCTTACTGTTTGCCCCTGTTAACAATTGACTTGCCGTACTCACTAAACGTCAACTAGCAAGACGCGCAAGCAATTTTTCACACTCCCGTGTTTACCCCCTCCGCATTAACTTTGGTTTGAAAGCAGTTCGACTTTGGTTTAAACAATCAAAGCTCTCTCTAATGATTCACACAGCCCTTCTCTAAACTACTATAACCTGAGCTAGAGTAGTCTGGTGAACTGAGGGGAAAACATCAGGCACTCACCGCATCGATGTCGCTGACGCCGGCCGATCGCGCAGCTGCCAACCACTGTTGCGAAGTGCGCCTCCGACGACGTTACGAAGGGCGCCGCAAACCTCACCGCTGCAACCACTGTTTCGAAAGACGGTGACGCCAACACGGCCCCGAAGGCGCCACTGCTTCGAAATCCGCCGGGAAGGTCACCAGCCGTTTGGTAGTGTAGGTTTCTCAGCTCGCGACTGCTTCTCCGCAGAGCTGATAGACGAGCGGACGAGACGACGGTGAGTTCAACAAGGTTTATGTACAGCATATATACAGAGGCGTTACAATTTCGGCACTGGGGCCGACAGCTTAGAGACCCGAAGCGCCGAGCTCTCCTCTCTAACACATAGGTCTGCTAACACATAGCTCAACAGCTCGCGACACGCCGCAGAGCTTCTTTTATATGCACCGGGTGGGTTCTTTGACTAACCAAATGTCCAACCAAAAGCGCCGCTGGTCGTGAGGTCAGAATCCTCCAATGGGGTCGTCGCTGGGCTGCGTCATTCTCATCGAATCTGGAGCCGCTACTCTGCAGGTGGCTACACCCAAGGACGAATGACGTCGCCACGCATTGCGTCAGACTCTCCAGACAGGAAGGCGCCGGTTGCTTGCTCGACGGGCTCGCTGGCTGAGGTGACTCACTGTGTGTGCGCGGCAGAGAGGCACCGCCGCGTGTTGACGGCGTTGAGTTGTTCGCGTCAGGTGGGCTCGCGGGCTGGCCTTCACACAGACTGCCTTTTTCAGAGGCATGGACGTTCGCTGTGGACTCGCAGGCATAAGAAGCATCAGCGTAGCACACGGGTGGCGTCACGGGTGGCATTGTGGGTTGAACGGAAACGCAGGTGCTGTGGTGTGACCACTGGAAAATCTGTTTGCAGCGACTGCAGGTGTTGGTCTTGTCGTTTCTTCAGAGTGGAGACATGCGCTGGACCGGAGTTGGCGCACGTTTCGCCTTGACTACCACGACCTTGTGATCGGTGAAGTGCATGCTAAGAGAATCCTGCAGACATTAACCCCCGTATTCAGAAATGCTGCTTGACTTGAACCTGGCTTGCCACAAATTTCGATATAGCACAAACGCGTCTCGAAGGCATTGTCTTTACGTGGTGTCAAGGCAGCACAAACTCACAGACGTGTTTCAAACGCGCTGCATTGAAGTCGGTTTCAAGTGAAGGAGCGTTTCTGAATACGGGTATAAACGTCGAAGTTCGCAAAGGCCACATGGATGCGCGTTCTCCTAATCGTGGTGGGTAGTTACCGTTCCGCCGACGAGCACTTCAGCAAGTGCACGTCAAGCATGAGATCAGAGAGCCATTCTCCCTCTCCTCGGCTGACGTTAATGTTGAAGTCTCCCGCGACTATACACCAGAAACCAGCGAGGTCAGTGCTTGCTGCCATATTGAAAAGCGTGTGGCGCAGCCTGTTGCAAGTGCGGCGAAGCAACACCCTCAACTGCCAGGCGTGCAGACGCTCTGCAAATCAAACGCGAAACTTCACAGCTCGAGTCCGGCTGTAAGCATGTTTTGCGCTGTTCTTGTGCTGGAAGTTTATGCTGATGTCATGTGAAACGTCGAAGAGACCTTACTCGACAGCCCGGAATGTCTGCAGCACGTGCATTGCAGACTACGGAAGCAGCTTCATCAGGTACGTACTATTGCGATTGAAAGAAATGCGAATAGCGGAAAGCGTTGCTTTCGACTCAGTCGAACTGCAGCGTGCCTTGACTGTGACAAGTCAGAATTTATGCTGTAAGCCGACGTCAACGTAGCGCTAGAATCTGGTTCTAACTTATGCTCATGCACCGCATCTGTATCATCGCCAGTCGTGCAGGGCATCGGAACACACGTGCGGTGCAAAAGTGCCAGCCAGAACAACACTTTTAAATGCTACGGTGACACCGACCGAAAGCACATGTAGATTCGTCCAGTGACAGTCGAGGCATGCCGCAATTCGACCTGGTCGAAAGTCATACATTCCGCGCCGTACACGCATTGCAAAAGCAGACCGTTACGGTTGTACTAAACATGCGCGGTGCGTGCATTCACGCGTGAGTCTTCATACGTATAGCCTATTATTGACATGTGGCCTGCGAAAGAGTACGGCAAAAGTTTTGTGCCTTATACTACAGGCATACTGCACGCAAATTGCTGCTGTTAGGTGAAACAGTTGGAGTCACTCTTGAATAACCCAATAACTTTACTTACTCATGCACTTCACGGCTCGTAGATTTCCTGCTGATTGCTATTATATCCTAAGGTGGTGGAGCTCGGCGTTTTTCGTTGTGAACGAAATCTGTGCAATCGCAAAACACCGCACCGGCACGATTCCCACGATGAACTGTGCTCACCAATCTCTTCTGCTTGCGCTGGTTGTTGTCGCATCAGATGACAGCGCAGTGGTACCCAGATGACATTTTATAAGCAGCCGCAGCGTGAACAGGCGCTTTCAATGCGAAGTATTTCTTAGAGAGCTTCGGCGATTTTGAGAGAAATTATCTATCTTGCCGCCTACGACTTTTAGCTGTTCTGACCGTTTCGAAAATGGCATCGAGACCAAACTAAGGTGTGACATAACATGCTTGTATGAAGAACATATTTGACTAGTCATAAATCATGGCATTCATGACACATATGTGATGATTTTCATGTTATGACTAGTCAAATATGTTCTTCATACTGTCATGTTATGCCATACCAAGTTCAGTATAGATACCATTATCAAAACGGCCTGGACAGCTAAAAGTCATAGATGGCTAGATAGATAGATAGATAGATAGATAGATAGATAGATAGATAGATAGATAGATAGATAGATAGATAGATAGATAGATAGATAGATAGATAGATAGATAGATAGATAGATAGATAGATAGATAGATAGATAGATAGATAGATAGATAGATAGATAGATAGATAGATAGATAGATAGATAGATAGATAGATAGATAGATAGATAGATAGATAGATAGATAGATAGATAGATAGATAGATAGATAGATAGATAGATAGATAGATAGATAGATAGATAGATAGATAGATAGATACGCTTAAAGTTGCCG
>NW_027465661.1:0-19446 GCF_043290135.1 Rhipicephalus microplus | reverse complement strand
CTACCTGTGCTCAAACGACATCGTTGCCTTTCTACGTCACTTATCCCGTGTACTCAGATTTGGGTGCACGTTAAAGAACCCCAGGTGGTCAAAATTTCCGGAGCCCTCCACTACGGCGTCTCTCATAATCAAATGGTAATTTTGGGACGTTAAACCCCACAAATCAATCAATACGTCACTTATTGCAGGGAGTTTTATTAGTCGGTGCTATTAAGATATTGTACTCGTAGCAGTTAACGGTGGAGTAACATCAGGGATGGAATGTGGAAGCCTGTCTTATTGAGGGGAGTCACACGCTTACAAATCGAACGGTGCAGGAGATAACTGCGTTATAGCGTGACTCTGCGATACTAGCGTGGCCAGCATTCTTGGCTGCAGCATCACGATATCATGACTGCGTTGTCATCGAATCACCCATTAACAGGACTAGTTAGTTTTGTGGGTACGTACATCACTGCTCAGAGAATGTGGCACCACTGCCGCCGAAACTTCCGGTCCTCAAACTAAGAGCAATGGGTGAGAGGAAATGCGTGAGAGATATAATGTTGGTTAGTCCACGAGAGATCGACACGGGTTCGAAAGTTTATGTTTATATTGGATGATATTGTATGTTTTATACACCTCTCATCAGGAAGGCCGAAAATGAACTTCGTTTTCTTACTAACAACATACTTGCGAGTAAAAAAAATACCGAGCCTAAACAACACGAAATGACAATTTGTCACCTCTCATTTTCAAAAATTGAAATACTATAACAGGACAAAATAATTTTACTAACCAGGCGATATTTTTTACCTAAAACTCATGTCTAAGGTAGAATAAACTCCTTCATTTTCACTTTGTAAACTGAAAGAAAATAGTTTTTTTTAATGTCTAATTATGTGATAATATATAAAAGGTATGAATTCGCCCTTTTTCTTTCTCCGAAGGGAGAAATATATATATATATATATATATATATATATATATATATATATATATATATATATATATACATATATGTGTGTGTGTGTGTGTGTGTGTATATATATTGCCTCGAAGGTCTCATATCACCATGCCGCGGTGGTCTAAAGACTAAAGTACTCGGCTGCTGACCCGCACGTCGCGGGATCAAATTCCGGCTGCGGCGGCTTCATGGGAGGCCGAAATGCTGTTGGCCTGTGTGCTCAGATTGAGTGCACGTTAAAGAGCCCCACGTGATCTAAATTTCTGGAGCCCTCCACTACGGCATCTCTCATAATCATATAGTGGTTTTGGGACGTTAAACCCCATGTATCAATCCATCAACGGAGGAAGCAATACAAGGGGACGAAAAGACAAGTTCCCATCAGCAAGGCCGGAACCTGCCATCTTCGAATAACGCGTCCTAGGCTTTCTTTGCCTTTGGGCTACGGTTGCGGTCATCCCTCCACTCGCGTTATAAGGCTTACATGTGCTTTTAAACGCCAGAGCCTCACTCAGCGCCGCTGGTTGCCATTACGGCGACTGTGTAACACTTTTTTGTTTGCATGTTGGCGTCACGTATCACGTGATTTCAATACGATCTGGCAGCTGAGCAATAATCCTTCGTATATCACCTGAAGGCATCAAGTCTGCCAGAATGAGACGCTCCTTTGAATTAAGTAAAGAAGTGTCAATTCAACAACATTTAATTTAGGTGCAATTTTGATAGTAATCGTTGTACTTTCCATAACATCAATGTCGTTTAGTTCTCTTTCCTATTGTGTCTCACAAAGTAAACGAGCTTTTAAATTTACGGCTCGTTCTTTCATTTTTATTCACATGATATTTAATTTGAGAGTGACATATTGAATTCATGATAATAATTTTTTGAATATATGTAATTAGGGTACATTTTGTGTTTGAATAAACATCGATGTGAGTGAAATATTGGGTCTTTCATGAAGGCAACAGTCTCACACACTGAGCTCTACAAATAGGCATGCAGATTATGGATAGATTTGAACCTTATGAATACGCTGTACCTGTGAAGCAAAGCAACTGTCGAAATGCAGGTTTAGTTTTCTTCACATAACAACTATATATAGTTACGCCCGTGCAGACGTGGTGTCTAAGGCCCGTATCCAAAAACTATCATCAGCCTTACCTCGAAATTTTCTCATCAGTTGTAAGTCTTCATCACACTTTCTTTGCAATGTTGGCCAGTATTCGTAAACTAATCTTGTGGTTTTTTACCTCGTTACTATTTTGTGCCTTTATAACTAACATAGAGGGGTACATATACTTGAGTAAAACTCGAGGTAAGACGAACGTTGGTAGTGAATATGGGCCCAAAAACCCTTTTAGCCTTGAACACTATAGGACAGATGGGTCACTGTAGAACAGACCGGTCGCCAGAGATTGTTGAAACATAAAAAATCGCTTACCGAAGTCTCAAAATATAAGCCATTTACACTGCCGAGAGTGCAACTGCAGCCGAAACTTTGGTGAATATTGAGGTTCTTACAGAAAAAAGAATAAAAGAAGCACGTTTAATGCTTCAGGCTTGGCATACTGGTAATAGTAGAAGCAAATACTTGAACCAACTATCAAAAAAGTGGCATGGAGAAGAGATCAAATACGTGAAAAATCATGTTTCACATTAGCCCTTACGCATGCAAAATCGAGAGGTTCGCCATCTATATACGTGGGCGTGCGCGAATTTGGTTTTGTGCCTAATGTTTTCCGCTCCTGCGCGCTTCTATAGTAGCTACCCGACGTTTGTGCCATCTTGGCTTCTTTCTTTTTTCCGTCGTTACACGCCCGGTCTTAAAATGCACCTTATATTATATGAAAACTTCGCAGAACTTCGCGACATTTCAATAACAGATGTGTTTCGCAAAATGCGCAGATCCGCCCTCGCGAACTGCTTCCATCTAAAAATTTGTGACATCCCGAGAATATATTGTCAAACGATAAAAAGATAAGCAAGTTCAGGATGCCCCTTCTATAATGTGATGAACGTTGGAAACGTTAAAGGAGCAGCCACATTCGCTTGGGACATGTTGCGTTTTTCGCGTTGAAGCGTAGTTATCGATCGCCTAGTAACAATTCGGTACTAATAATGGAAAAGGGGAATTAAATAATATATGTAATACCTAGTGGTATGACCAGTATCGAATCAAATTGAGAATTGGTGCAAAGCCCGCCAATTTTCAGCGCTGCAAACGCTGCTAAGTGATCACCTCTCGCGGTCTCGCGCCATCTTATCAAGTGGCCACACGATATGGGGACGCAAGTTTCAACATACATTTGGTCTGCTTGGCGCGCACGTGTACACGCATATCTTCACGTCTTCGCTCCCCCTCCCCATTGTCGTCGCCATCGTTATCAGTATCCACAAGCGACAATGAAAACAGCGAGGAATATGCGCCGTGATTCGAGGCATGGCAAATTATTTCCGGTTCGACTGTCTTCTGAGCAGTGATTATGAAATCGAAGCCGGACCGAAGAACGGCGAGGCAGCTCGAGACGCACGCCTGGGCCATGCTGGCTGGTAAGACATACGAAGAGTGGTCACTCAGGCGAAAAGCGGTGGTGCTAGCTTCAAGCAGGCTGTAAGGTGGCAACACAACACTCAAGGCCTGCAGGAAACACGCATACTATTAATTTACTACAGTACCTTTTAGAATGCATTGTACGTCCACGTGTTTTGCCACTGTGAATGTGGTCTGGATCCGTCTTTATTGTCTGCGATCTTGTGGTGCGATATTGCCGGGCTTGCATCAGACATGAATGGGTTGCGAGAGAACTGCACATGGCGTCGACGCGACGGCGACGTTGTCGCACTCCGGGTTTATTAGCATTTAGGTGAATGAGCAAGTACGGACAGCCGCAGCGAGACTCCATCAAATGTGTGCGATAACGTGCCCGGCATGCGCCGTGGCCTTCACTTCTTTTGTTGCCTCTCAGCTCGGCTGCTGCTATACGAACGTCTTCATTACTTTGTAAAGTGCGTAATCGGTTCATCATTGAAGCCTTAGAGTAACATTTCTCGCAGTGTACTGATTGATTGATTTGTGGGGTTTAACGTCCCAAAACCACCATTTGATTATGAGAGACGCCGTAGTGGAGGGCTCCGGAAATTTTAACCACCTGGGGTTCTTTAACGTGCTCCCAAATCTGAGTACACGGGCCTACAACATTTCCGCCTCCATCGTAAATTCAGCCGCCGCAGCCGGAAATCGAACCCGCGACCTGCGGGTCAGCAGCCGAGTACCTTAGCCACTAGACCACCACGGCGGGGCAACGCAGTGTACTGGGCGGTGCAGAAAGCTTTTTTGTGCCACTCACATTGCTTATTAAATGCGAAGCATTTCTTAGTGAACTTCGTCGACCTTGAGCATGCATATCTATCTATCTATCTATCTATCTATCTATCTATCTATCTATCTATCTATCTATCTATCTATCTATCTATCTATCTATCTATCTATCTATCTATCTATCTATCTATCTATCTATCTATCTATCTATCTATCTATACGCCTACGACATTCAGCTCACTTGGCCGTTTTGATAATGGTATCAATACTAAACTTGGTATGGCATAACAGGACTGTATGAAGAACATACTTGACTAGTCATAACACGAAAATCATGCCATGTATGTCATGAATGTCATAATTTACAATTTATGGTCTTGCTGTTCTTGCGGTGGTTTTGTTCACATGGCATGTTTCAAAACTGATATGGTATCACATGATTGCATGGCGAACACAAGTGACAGACCCTCACATGAAAATCATTATATGCGTGTAATGTAACATGACTTAATGCCACGCTCATGATGGACTCACGACCATTTTGTTAGCTTCACTTATACCAAACTTGATATTACAGTACGTGAATGAATCACGAAGGTATGTGACAGGTGCAAACCTGATAATCATGAGATGCGTGTCATGTAAGAACATGACTACATGCTACACTCATGACGCGCTCACGGCCATTTTGCTAGTTTCACATGTATCAAACTCTGTATTACGCGACGCAAACGAACGACATAGGCAAATGACAGATACAAACATGATAATTGCGACATGCGTATCATGTAACATGACTACATATCACACTGAAGATGAGCTCGCGGCCGTTTCGCTAGCCTCACGTATGCCAAATTTGGTAATACGTGATGCTAATGAATGACGAGGGTATGTGACTGGTGCCAACATGATAATCATAAGATGCGTCTTATGTGAGATCATGACTACAGGGTACAGTCAAGGCGCCAATACATTTTGACCTGTTGCAGTGCGCGTGCTCGCCGGAGTTCATTTCGTCGCGTCACGCCGGCGTTGCCACGCCAGGCGCCGGTCCTGCCATATACTCAGCGCGTGCCACGCCATGTTGCTTTGACGTATGCGCGTTTCATAGCGTTCGGCCTCCCTCCGTCACGAAAGTAGGGAGGCGCAGTGTTGTCTGGGTAACGCGTCGGCGCGAAATTCAGCATGTCGCATTTCGCGGTGGCTGCTGTCGGGCCCCACCGACGGACGCTGGTCGTGCCTGGCGTCAGACTATAAAGTGCTCGCTTTTTGTTAACGTAGCAACGCTGTGCTCAATGTGCGCGTGCGTCGACGCTACACTGGAGTATATTAGGCCCTTCATGATGCGCTCGCGGCCATTTCGCTAGCTCCACATATACCAAATGGGTTGTTACGTGACGTCAATTAATGACGAGAGTATATGACTTGTGCAAAAACGATAACCTGACACGCGTGTCATGTAAGAACATGACAACATACCACGTTCATAGCGTGCTCACGACCGTTTCGCTAGCTTTACGTATACTAAGTTTGGTATCACGTTACGTGAATTGATGACGAAGGTGAACGACACATTGGAACATGATAATCATGACACAACAGTCATGTACGGCATCATTTACCTCCACCGCGTAACGTTACGCTGATTTTTAAATGACATATCAACATTTCTCCTTCGTGCTTCGCATATCATCTATACCCACTGTACGTGAGATGTGCCATTTGTTACATTATTCTCTATGCGCTGCATACAGTTACTCGTTCGCGATGTCCGTAGCTTCAAAGTATCACGTCACGGTCACCACCCCATCACAGATCGCCCAGGAGCACAACAAAAACGCGGGATTCACATGAACGCACTGCACGAAGCAAGCGAAACACAACAAATGATGCCACTGCTAGGCAGCCAGGCGTCGCAGCCAGGCGGTACCACAAGTGTGGACCGCAAGACAACACTAAAATTGTCGATGTCGATAGTTAGTATGAGGCACCAATTACGAGTATGTTGTCTAGCGCAATCAATGCGGCTGATGTAGAGCACGTAGCCAGTTCCCGACCCGTCAACTAGCGAAACCAATCGGTTCGCGAAGACGAACGCAGAGACCCCGAGCATGGAAACGAAAGGAGCCTCCTTCGTTCTCGCGGTCAAAGTAATCGCCGTTCGGGACTAGAAGTAGAAGGCTTACTCGGAAAAGCGTCTAGCAAGAGGCAGGTCAGGCGCCACAGTGTGAGTTTAAGCCATTGTTGGCAGGCACGCGTGTCATTGAGAATGACGCGGGGAGGCGACCACTTGGCTTACCGAGACATAGTGGCGGCAGGGAAACGACCATAATATCCCCCGCTGTTGTTAGGATGTCGGGGCGCCTCGCTGTCGCATGCACACCTGGTAAGCGCACGGAGCCCTACAGTGTACTCACCGCTCTTAAGAAGGCTTCTAGGAAGCAACAATTAATGAAATAACTGACGGGGCTCGAGCGTGAGAACGGCTGCCGACGAAAGTCGGCCGACGGAGGCAGCACGGCCTGGCATGGGATAGAGTGTCACACGCGCAGAACCTATCCCTTTGCGTGTTTTATTTGGTAACGTGGTTTTAACCAATGTAGTACCTGTTATGAAGGTGTTTCTGCGATTGGTTGTGATGATGCGAGTCCCAACATGTGATTGGCTTTTGTGAAGACTCTTTGTTCAACCAAGGGTTGAAAAGAGGATGTTGGAATTTGAAATAAGAGCGGATATTTGGGCATGGACTCGGGCAGTATCCTGAGGCTGCAATTAAGCGTCTCTTCACCGGACTACGGCTCTTCCTACGCGCTGCCACCGTGAACTCGAGTCATCGAGGGGACCCATTCCGAATCTCAAACACCTTCCCTCCTTAGCTAGTGTAGAAGCTAGTCGAGGAGAAGGAAATTAACTTCGCTGCTGCTCGCTCATCAAAACTCGGTTCTTGAAGCACAACCCTACTAGATTGCTGAACCTGTCAAAATAATGTCGGTGTCTCATGACCGAGAACGCGCCAACGAGCCTTCCACGCTTTTTGCGCTCAAAATTCTGCGTAACAAGCCCGATTCACACTTCGCTAAATGAATTCGTGCGTACCAAGCAGTTGAAGGCACGCCGCAAGGGGCAGTGATTTCACCAATGCTGTTCAACATTGCCGTGATTGGACTGTCAAAGAAATTATCGAGCATTGAAGGATTGAAGCACAGTATCTACGCAGATGACATTACCATCTGGTGCACAGGTGGAAGCGAGGGGCAGATTGAGAGCGCCCTGCAAGAGGCGATTGACACCGTAGAAGAGTACCTTCGTCCTTCTGGGCTCAAGTGCTCCTCGAGTAAGTCAGAACTTTTACTGTATCAGACTGCACGCCGGGGATCGAAGCCCAGGAGGTGGAAGCCGTCAAACCAGATAGACATCCACCTCCGTACAAATCAAGAGGATTCCATCCAGAGGGTCGACTCCATCAAAGTCCTGGGCAGGCTGATAGAGTCTACCGGTGCCAGCAGCAAATCTATAGCCAAGTTAGCTTGGAAAACAGACAGTGCGGTGCACCTCATACGCATAGTGGCCAACAAAAGAAATGGGATCAAGGAAGACAACCTCATCAGGTTGATGCATGTGTTTGTTCTAAGCCACTTCACGTACGAGGCAGCATTGCCCAACTGGTCAAGAGCAGAGTCCGAGACACTGAATGTGCTCCTCAGGAAAGTTATGAAGAAGGTCCTGGGCCTACCCATACATACCAGCACCGAGCGTCTGCTTGAGCTTGGCACTCACAACACGCTCGAAGAAATAGCAGAAGCCCAAGAGACAGCACAGTTTGCAAGGTTATCTACAACAAGGTCGGGGAGAATGATCCTGCAGGAGCTGGCCAACACCCAATGGCAATCAGGCACAATCACAATGATATACCCGACAACATCAGGGAGAATATCACGGTGTCTCGTATACCAAGAAACATGCATCCAGAACACAACGTCGGAAGAAGAGTAGCGAGGGCCAGGACTATACTTCGTGAAGTCTCAAACGAGGAACGAGGGGTCGTATTTGTTGACGCGGCTTCCTACGCAAATGGGAAAGCGTTTGCTGCAGTGGTGGTCGATGGGGCTGGCCATGTCGTCAACTCAGCGACGGTCAGGACGAAAGACCCAATCATTGCGGAACAGGTGGGCATCGCCTTAGCACTCAAGATGAATAACATTGAAGTCGTCTACAGTGATTCTATGGCAGCACTACGGGCGTTCGCCAAGGGGACCGTCTCTGAACAAACGCTGAGAATACTGCAAGGCAAGAACTAGACGCATAATCTTCTGAGTAGATTTCGAGCTCACCTTGGGCAAATCAACGATTCCCCTCCCAATCTCAATGAAGCAGCACACGAGGCGGCGTGAGAACTCTCAAACCGCGCCTCCCCGGGGATGCGTTCTACCGGTGAAGGGGATAACCGGGAAATTCTTGCAACATATAACGAGCTCACTAAACATTTCTACCTGTCTAGAAGGATTTCCCTCCACATCACAAAAATCTAACCCGGCCCCAAGCACTTACATTAAGGCTTTTGCAAACGCGGATGTACCCTACTTTGAAAATGTTACACATCAAGTACCCTGACCTATACCCAAGTAAACTTTGTCCACATTGTGGCGAAATAGCTTCATTAGAACACATGCTTTGGCAGTGCACCAAATTCGCTCATATATCGAACATCACCTCTGCCAGATGGGAGGCGGCAATCCGCAGCTCATCCTTGGCAGATCAGCTCTGGGCTGTCCACCAAGCCCGCGAGGCGGCTGAGGAGCTTGGCATCTCAGTCCCCACGTGGGAGTTGCCCGCAACACAGTGATCTGTGTTTTAGAGGACCAAATAAAATTTTATCCAATCCAATCCAAAGCAGTTGAACGAACGCCCCATCTGGAGTTTAATATTTGGTGTCTCAGCTTTTTTAAGAACGCCGTGCCAATGCCACCAGGAAAAAAAGGTACCTTGGAAAGCCAAAACCTCAAGATTTACTACAAAATAAGAACCGATTTGGGCGTATGTTATACAACTTTTAAACTAAGTTTTTTGTGTGTCTATGCTTGTGTGTATACGTGTGTGTTTATGTCGTAACCGAGAGACTGTATCTGCACATTCAGCGTCTGTGCGAGAAAGTGAACGACCTTGAACGTTATGCTATCGGCCACGGGAGAATATACGTAGCTGTCCTGTATTCCAAAATATAAGCCACAGCCTCACCTCCTATAAAATAAAGTGACTAACAAGAGCTGTTTGAGAATATTTATACGTTTTGCAATACAGCTTACACCATAAAACGAGAACGCATTTTCATAATGTTGCGGACAATGTTAATTACCAATGTGTACAAATATTAAGTGTTTTAGTACATGTTTAGTATGCAAACATAAAATACTCTCAAACTGTTGTGTGTATGTTAGACGTTTGCACCACACATAAATCAAACCTAGTGTTGAATGATTGCATTTAGCGCCGAGAACGAACAATGGAGTCCCTGCGGTCACGCAAATGTGACGTCACGGCAAGGGCACTCTTTTTTCCGCCCCTGCCACGTACACGCACTTTAGCAATACGTTGGGCTTACTCCTCACTTGCGTGACGCAAACATCTCACGATACAAAGTCAGATGTTTCATAACAAGTTAAATATATCGAGGCTGCAAGAACGTTTCATAATTTGGCTTAGGATAGGGTGGTCTACCGTCTGAACGGGAGATTCATTGTGAAAATTGTTTTCGTTGCGTACACCAAGACATAACAAAATGTGCTAAGCGGTGCTAACGTGATTGCAATAAGGCATACTCTCCAGTGTAGAGAACCTATGTGTGTTCAGGTATCACAAATAAATTTAGGACGCTTCAAATTCACTAAGTTCATTGCGCGTTACTGTGCAACTTACGATTGCATCAGCAAATAATCTAAATGATTTGACATACTTGCGTTTTTTAAGACTTCACTTTATTCTGTCATAAGCACGAACTTCACGTATCTCAAAAGTAGCTGATACAATGTTGCCGTACACACATTGATTTCGGAAATGTCGGAACATGCCCGTTTACTCGGATCACGTGTACGTGTTTCTTCTGAACAGTCACCGTGAATTGTGTAGTCGTATACCCTGTTGTGCGTGAAATGATGGGGTGGTCTACCACCACGTCAAAAACAGTCATGTTCCCTTCACAAAGCAGCACCGCTGATAGCAATGATTCCAATACAAGCGCCAGAAAGCCGAAATGAACTCTTCCGATGACGCTTTCAGCGACGTCGCCCAAGTGATGATCAAAAAGCTTCGCCTGGATGAGGTGACGACTGGTCTTTTACGTCATGACCACGTACTGGTAGGTAATCAACTGCAAGGAATACAATTTAAGATGTGGATATTTAAACTGGTAGTTACAATTGGAACAATACCGTTGCTACGATGCTGCACGGAGGCAGAATCTGACAGCAATAAAAATGTGCGCACATAAGCTCAATAAAATCCATGAAATCAAGCTCCAAAATAATTTCGAGAGGAACATGAAATTGAACAACGCGATAAGTAAGGGAGTACACGAGGAAAAGAGACAAAACAGTGGCAGTGGTGTTCTATAGACGAGCGCTTTCAAGATGTTTTGCGAAGTTCTATAATGCACGTGAGCACGAGAATTGGCACACCGGTTAAACCATTATCTGTAATTACGTGGCTTTCTCTGGTACAAATAAATAACACTATAGAGGAGAGAAAATCATCATATTTTCTATATAAATTACCCATGATCAGCTCAACCTAATAATGTAAATATTGTGCCTTGCTTCTCAAAATCACATGATTATGCGCCAATAAGTTTGTTGTATTAAAGCAAAAGTGTGTTCTTGCTTTTCACACACGTCGGGATGCGGCACTTTGGACAGGAATGGAATCCATCATAGGGGCTAGCAGCGCGATACAGACTTTTTCGCCCATTTCACATTGCCTACGGCAGAGCGCGCGATTGTGCAGATACAATTGTAGACATTTATTGTTTTACCAAGAGCATAACCGATTCTGTTTTTGTCATTCGTCTGGAGCTTTAGACAAGCAGAAAGCGAACGCAGAGAGTGGAACGGCGCGCGAAGCCAGCGCATCACTATCCGGGGGCGCAACGGCAGGCATCGAGAAGGACGTTCCATGACGTCACGCAGGCCTTCCAGCAGGAGTTCGTGCAGATGTTCGTGCATCTATTCAACACTCCAAGTACAACCACATTGCATCTTTTCATCATATATTCCCCATCTAGCAGCACCGCCATCCAGCGGACATTTCCAAGGACCAAATCAGAGGCGGCACACGCCCACTGTCTTACGGCTTGCGCTTCAGGTCTACTTCCCTCTTTTAACCACCTCGAGTTCATGGTATATACTAGTTCACTGTATTCATTGCACTGCGGCTCAACGCTTGCTCAACCTTCCGAAAACTAAGGAGGTTACACCCAGCGAGTATAACGTAGCAACCCTTTCCTGTCAGATAGTGTTCAACGTACATGCCAATGGCTGCTAATGGGGACCGCAGCGTGTGCGTTAACTAAAAGCCGAATGATCCTGTCTTTCATTCCCCATTAGAAGCTATTAGCATTTACATTGAGCAGTATTTTTTATTGTTCATCAACGCACAGAAGAAATCTCTTACCGGCACCACCTTGTAGGTTAAAACTTTATACCTGTTACATACTAGGGACGAACGGGTGCCGCTATAAAGAGCTTTGCCCCTAAAATACGTCGTGAAGATTGAGTGTAGCTTTAGCGTTGTACATATATTGCCATGTTGTTCGAAAATATATCATGTAGTTACTTCGTACTGTATATTATACCACTATCAGAATATATGTATGTACTGTTTTATTAACAGCGTTTTAAAAATATATTTTTCCTTTGTGTATTTTTAAAGTTTTGTCTTCATTACAATACGTTATACTTGTTTTCGTTTTATGTTAACATTTACTGTACCCACCCTGTTACGGCCATAATGGTCAGCAGTATTTTGAAATAAATACACCACAGCGGGTAACAAAATGACTTTAGCCGTCTTTAGAGCAAATGCTCGACAATTTGTAGCACCATGAAATCAAGGAGCTGGCCAAGCAAGGTTACCGTATCTATTGTTTAGAAAAAGTTTATTTACTCTATGCACAGAGAGTAAAGCTCTCATAACCCTCCAGTATTAAGGGCACATACACTTCGGCACATCTATGTCCCACGACAAACATCACTACGTTGCAATTCAGTGCGATATCATGATACAAATTTACAACAATACAATAATGGCAATGAAACACTATTGGTTACTAACGAAATCATAAATAACGACTTAACAGGCACTGCTTAGCACCATCTCGTTCTAATAAATGTGTGTTTAGAAAAAGTGGGTAACGATTAAGAGTATCGTGTACTCTACCAATGAAAAGCTAAAAGGCGTTTCATGGGCCTCGCACTTCATGAGGCCGCTTTTGTGCCAGAGCCCGCATGTTTAAAAAAAAAACGGTGAACTGTTTATAGTGCTTGGTACTCTATTATAGGAGAGCACTAGGCCGTCCTGTTGGCCTCTAATTCGGAAACATCTGCGTGAGAAAAGCGGTGAATGTGTTTAGAAAAATTGGCAGAACCCACGTAAAGTGGGAGTCGATGATATGCGAACCACGAATGAGGGAGGCTGATATGTCACTTTATAATCAGCACAATGTTACGAAGTAGCAATAAATGATGCCGTACATGACTTACGTGTCAGGATTATCATGTTTGAATGTATCGTTTACTTTCGTCATCTATTCACGTAACGTGATACCAATTTTAGTATATGTGGAGCTTGCGAAATGGCCGCGAGCACGCTATGGGCGCGGTATGTTATCATCTTCTTAATTGCACGCTTGTCAGCATTATCATGTTTGCACCAGCCATACTTTTGTCATGCATTGACATCAAGGGTCGCCAAATTTGCTAAATGTTGATTGCTGTGAGTGCATCATGAAGGGACCAATATACTCCAATAAGGCGTTGACGCGCGTGCTCACTGGGCACAGCGACGCTACGTTAGCAGAACGCGAACACTCTATTGTCTGACGATAGGCGCGACCAGCGTCCGTCAGCGCAGCCCGACGGCAATAGGCGCCAAATGCGACATGCCGCGTTTAGCGCCAATGCCTTACCCAAACAAAACTGCGTCTCCCTCTTTTCAGGACGGAGGGACGCCGGACGCGCTGAAACGCGCATGCGTCCAAAGCAACGCAGCGCGGACCGGTGCCAGGCGTCGCAACACCGGCGTAACGCGACGAAATGAACGCCGGCGAGCACGCGCACCACGTCACGTCGAAGTTTATTGGCACCTTGACTGTAGCATGTAGTCATGTTCTCCCATGACACGCATCTCATAATGTTTGCAGCAGTCACATACCTTCATCTATTGACGTCACGTAGTACAAAATTTGGTATATGTGAAGGTAGCCGCTTCACACGGCCGTGAGCGCATCATGAGTGTGTCATGCAGTCATGTTGCTACATTACACGCATGTCATGATTATCGTGTTTGGATGTGTCTTTTACGTATGTCATCCGTTCGCGTCACGTAATATCCAGTTCAGTACATGTGAAGCTAGCAAAACGGCCGCGAGTGGATCATGAGCGTAGCATGTAGTCATGTTACATGACACGTATCTCATGTATATCATGTTGGCACCAGTATCATACATTTGTCATTCACGTCCTGTAATACCAAGTTTGTTATAGGAGAAGCTAGCGTAACAGCCATGAGCGCATCATGAGCGTGGGCATGTAGTCATATTGTTACATGACATGCATGTCATGATTTTTATGTTAGGGTCGGTCACTTGTGTTCGTCATGGAATCATGTCATACCGTACCAGTTTTGCAACATGCATTGTGAACAAAACCACCACAAGAACTGCAAGACCATAGAATGTAAATCA
The DNA here is from genome assembly GCF_043290135.1 of Rhipicephalus microplus. Classification (NCBI taxonomy): domain Eukaryota; kingdom Metazoa; phylum Arthropoda; class Arachnida; order Ixodida; family Ixodidae; genus Rhipicephalus; species Rhipicephalus microplus. The sequence goes on along the minus strand of NW_027465661.1, from coordinate 5,229 downwards.
TGACAATCGTGACATACATATCATGACTTTTATGTTATGACTAGACAAATATGTTCTTCATACAGTCATGTTATGGCATACCAAGTTTGGTACTGATACCATCTTTGAAACGGCCAAGAGAGCTTAAAATCGTAGGTGGCTAGATATATAGATAGATAGATAGATAGATAGACAGATAGATAGATAGATATATAGATAGGTAGATAGATAGATAGATTGATAGATAGATAGATTGATAGATAGATAGATAGATAGATAGATAGGTAGATAGATAGATAGATAGATAGATAGATAGATAGATAGATAGATAGATAGATAGATAGATAGATAGATAGATAGATAGATAGATAGATAGATACGCTCAACGTCGCCGAAGTTCGCCAAGAAATGCTTCGCATTTGAAAGTGGTTAACGATTTAGAGTACTCGGCACTCTATGATGGGAGAGCTTAAAGCCGTCCCCAAAGCGAAATATGCAAAAACCTCCATCCACTTCAGGGATGGAATCGTATACGGACAAGCATAAGACCTACTCATTGTAACCGAATATGCGTACGTTATACAAAATATATCTACCTGTACAGCCAACTTCGTTTCTCTGGATTTTGCTTCAAATCATTGGAAATTTCGTTCTTGTTTGTTTGTGCTTTTCAATTACACAACAAAGCGTTTCTAAGAATTTCGTGCTTGCTTTATATCATTTATACAAGCATTCCAAAGTAAGATGGACTTAAAGGCTGAAACGATTTCTGTCGATATTTTCATAAAGGCTGTCACTTTTAAAGGTCGGTATTAGTCTAGAGATGTCTGAGTTTCGCTTGCTTTGGCAGTAGAGGAACCAGCCACAGTTACTAGACGCTATGGAGCAATTTTATTGCTCCATAGCGCTATGGGAGTTGCTATGGGAGAGAAGTGAGAGAGGAGAGATAACACTACAGTGACCTTGATAGGGTGAACTAGATAGGTGTAGTGGTACGACGGTGGTCCTTCCAGGCATGGCGAGACTCGACTCCTTCTCCGGGGCTCCCGCGTGCGGAAGGAGCGTTGAGTCCGGCCGTGTCCTCAGGGAGGCCGTTTTTCACGAAAACCACTAGGCGGCGCTGCGGTGCCTTTTTCCCTGAATAGCGCTCCAGTGAGCGCTGGTTTGCCGCACTTTACCGTGCGGCAAACAAGCGAACATTGATGCTAGACTCTTTATTGCGAAAATTGTACACGGAATCAACAAAAAGAGAGTAAATAGTTTGATCTTGGAAGCTCGAAGACGTGAGATTTTAGGCACAAGCCTGTCAGTGAGAAAGTTTTTTGGAACTGCGCGTGGCTACTCATACATAATGGGTGTGGTCCTGCACAGCCGATGCCGTTGACGAAAAAAAAAGAGACAGTGACAGATAAACAATTGAAAGAACTGGATAAACCATTTTAGTTAACGCAAAGGCACTCTACCACAAATATATGTGCGAACACAAACCCAGGCTTCTAGGTCGTTCAGCTGAGCTTTTTTTGCTCTATGTTCAAGCGCAGTTGCGTGAAGAGAGAGAGAATAAACATTTATTATTAACAAATGCATACTGAGCCTTCTTTGGGTGGGGCCCTCAGTTCAGGGCTCCATTGCCTTGCGCGACCCTGCGAGCCCGCTGGACCAGCTGCTGCTGTTCCTGCCGGCATAAGCTGAGCAGTGCAGACTCTCAAGAGGAAAGGGTGGAATTGGGAATGGGAGGAACGCCTTGTGGGACAGAGCATTCCCACGTGGAGTGGTACACCGTCGGTACGGAACCAAAGAAGGGACCGTAGGAGGGGTAGAGACTCGGATGAAAGCTATTTAGCATATAAAGGCAAGGAAATGAATTGGTCTGTAGTTGCCGCCAAGCGACAGCATCTGCTTTGTTATGTGAAGGATGACGGGAAGGATACGTATAACGGCTCTGTCGGTAGTACTCCAGCGTAGCGTTGTAGTTTAGTGGCTCTGTCGATGCGTCGTCTAGATTGGACAGCTCTTCCAATGGAGCCCGGCCGGTCAGCTCTCGGGCAACCGCATGAACGCGTTCATTACCATAGAGAAAAGCGTGTGCAGGAGTCCAGACGATACGCACAGGACGTAATGCGGACGGTGAGACAGAAGAGAGGATATTGTGTGCATGTGCAGCCACAAGTCCTTGAGCGAAAGCACGGCAAGCAGCTTGTGAACCTGTTACAATAGTGACAGGGGAGTCATGTGACAGTGTCGTAGCATGAACAATTACCAGAGCGAGTGCTCTCTCCTCTGCCAGACCACTGTCTGTAGTGCGAAGTGTGGCAGACGTCACAAGGGCGTCTGTGTCATCTGTCACGGCTAAACACATAGCTGACTTCTCTGGGTAGCGTGCTGCATCAGTGTAAAGTAATTGTAAGTCTGAGGTACCATCACCAAAGACGTGTGTAATAGCCTCAACTCGCGCACGTCGATGACCGGCGTGGCGGGAGGGATTCATATTGCGTGGAATCAGAGGCACTTTGATGAGTGCGCGGACAGTAGAAGCAGGTTTATGTCGCGGTACTTGTGCGGGTTTTTTGGGAATCGGGTAGCCAAGGACAAGACAGGATGGCGGAGCCCTGACTTGTCTGCCTCAGCCATTGGAGCTGACTGTTATGATGGGCCTCGATGAGTTCGGTTACGGGGTTGTGGACTCCTAATTGAAGGAGGCGTTGTGCAGATGCATGTGGAGGCAAGCCAAGAGCCGCCTTCACAGCTGTCCGTAGAAGGATGTCCATCTTTTTTATTTGAGCTAGCGTGAGATTGTGAAAGGGAAGATGATAGGTGAGGCCGACTAACTATGAGTGCTTGTACTAAGTGGAGGAGATCCTTCCCACAGAGGCCTCTGCTACGATTGGTGATGCGTTGGATCATGTGTGTAATTTGAGTTACCTGTTGAGCCAGAAGGTGTGTAGTGTGCGAGGCCTTGCCGTTGGACTGAAGGTATAGGCCTAAAATGCGAATTTGTGGTACCAGAGAGATAGGACAGCCATCAAGAAACAGCAAAATATCAGGAGAATCAGCGGTTTTGCGGCACCGATTGTATACCAATAACAGCTCCGACTTATCCACTGAGCGCTTAAGGCTGCCGGCAGCAGCATAGTGTTGTACCACAGACACAGCTTCCTGTAGGGCGTCCTGAATGGTTCCGTCTGATGCTTTGGTTGCCCAAATTGTAATGTCATCTGCATAGATGGCATTCTGGATGTTGAGAATCTTTCGTAAGAGGGAAGAGAGTTTAGTCACAGCCATGTTGAACAAATTGGGCGAGAGAACCGAGCCCTGTGGTGTTCCTCTGCCTGCGAGATGAATGACGTCCGAATGGAGGTCTCCAATTCCAATAGTGGCCGTGTGGTCAGAAAGAAAGGACCTGACGTAATTGTATATACGTGAGTCACACTTAGATGAAGCGAGACTCTCAACAATAAGGCCGTGGGAGACGTCAAAAGCACCCTTCAGATCCAGGGCCAGAATAGCTCGGACCTGGTTTGAAGTGAAGCTATCCAGCACGTCCTCCTTAAGCTGTAATAATACGTCCTGTGTAGAGATACCAGGACGGTAGCCGAATAGTGTATCAGGAAAAAAGTGATTGTCTTCGAGAAATGGTTGTAGTCGAGAGAGGACAACGCGTTAAAAGAGTTTAGCTACACATTAAGTTAAGGACATAGGGCGAAGATTCTGGAGGGATAGCGGCTTGCCAGGCTTTCAAATAAGTATGATTTCTGCTTGTCGCCACTCCTGTGGTAGTGTGCCGTTGTTCCAATGTTCGTTGTAAAAAGCAGTTAAATATTCGATGGACTGGTCATCTAAATTACGCAGAAGTGTACGTAATTCCGTCTGTACCGGGTGCTGTGTTACGCTGAATGCTTTGCAAAGCTGCCCAAACCTCTGCTTCTGTAATGTCCTCATCTAGAGGCGTATCGTGTGTGTGTGGATAATCACGGTAGGTGGGACGGGGGCCCGTGGATACATGGTACTGCTTTAAGGTGTGCAGCAGAGTGGTATCGGCGAGCCCTGATTTGTGGAGAATGGTGCGGATTGCGTTAGCAGTGTGTTATTTTGTCTGCGTGGATTTAAAAGAACACGGAGTATACGCCACGTTCGAGGTGTACTTAGTGAGCCGTTGAGTCGATCACAGAAGTTATGCCAATTGTTGCTAGTGAGGATGTTCGCATAGTCATGTGCCTCAGTAGTTAGTTGGGCGATTCGGAGACGAAGTTGTCGGTTATGTTTCTGTCGCCGCCACCGCTATGTCAAGTTTTTGTGGGCATCCCAGAGATGCAGCCGATGCTGGTTCACATCCGGCTTTTCTGTCGTCGCAGCGATGAGTTTGGTAGCTCTTTGAAAATTGTACTGAAGTTGTAATATCCAAGCCTCTAAGGAAGGAGAGTCCTGATGGGTAGTTGTACGATTACGCCTAAATGCATACCAATTTGTCAGTTTTATGATGCGCTCTGGGACGCATGTGGCTGCTACTTGGAGCTCTGTAGTTAGTATATGGTGATCACTGCCTAGATTCACCATGAGGTTGCACCAGGAATGGTGACTAACCCCCTTGACTATCGTGAGGTTGGGGCATGTGTCCCTGCTCACACTATTACCTAGGCGAGTGGGTTGATCAGGTTCTGTCAGGAGGGTCATGCGATGAATCGCGAGAACCTGTGCGAGTCTTCGGCCTTAGGCGTTTCTGTTGCGTAGCCCCAAGCCGGATGGAGGCATTGAAATCTCCTACAAAAAACTATGTGTTTATCCAACTTGCATAGTTGTGCAAATAGATGACCGAAGTCATCGTTCCTGGCGTTAGGTGCACTGTAAACGTTAAGCACGTACAGGCTGCTACTGTAATGAGAGCACGGGACCAATTCGAGAAGTACGTGGGAGATCTAGGTGCTTTGAAGGGTGTGTTCTATGACAGTGACATGCTTAGAAACTAATGTAGCTGTGCAATGTGGTGTATTGTTCGTTACGTCCGTGTATGTGGTGTAACACGGAAGCATAGGGGTACATTGTACTTCTTGTAACGCCAAGACATCGGGAGTAATCCGCTGCGTCGCAATGAATTGCGTTAGAGCTCCGCGTTTCCTACGATACTCCCTGCGATTCCACTGCCACACACGTAGGTGTTGAGGGGTGTCACGCGTTGACCTACGGTTTCTCGCTATGATCATGCAATAGCGGGGCTCGGTAGTACACGGAGGCATTTCAGATTGTGCTAAATCT
>NW_027465660.1:0-19456 GCF_043290135.1 Rhipicephalus microplus | reverse complement strand
TGGTAATAGAGAAATCAAGGCACCCACGTTGTTTCAAAGGCCTTCGACACCTTCCCGTTGCGTACCATGCGAACAGAAGAGCGTGGATGACCAAAGCCATTTTCCTAAACTGGCTATGGTAGGAAGACGCAAGATTTACGAGGCAAAGCAGGAAGGTTGTCTTCATCGTGGATAATTGCCCAGCCCACGGTCAGGTTGAAAGACTCCAAGCTATCACTCTGGAGTTCTTGCCAGCAAATGCAATGGCAGCGATCCAGCCGATGAATCAAGGGGTTATTCAGAAAATTAAACTTCATTATTACAGACAATCACGCCATCGATGCTGCTTTGTGCAGACAGCAGGAAATGCTACAGCATAGATTTCTTGACGGCCATCCACATTTAGGCTCGTGCCTGGGAGCAAGTGAAGGCAAGAACAATTCACAGATGCTTTCATCATGCTGGCTTTCAAGTGCAAAAAGCAGTACTTGATGAAGAAGAAAGCCCAGCTGATGCGGACATGAACTGCAAGTGTCACGCCCACGTGCTCGCACCCTCACATTTTCCTCTTCATTTTTCCCCCGAACAGCAACAGATTGGAATGGCCTTTCCCACACCATTGCAGCTATTACTAACCCATCAAACTTTTTGGACAAAGTAACAAACTTTCTTATCGAGTGAAGTCACCTGGCTACACTGTACACCCACCCCTTATGTAAACCCCCTTGAGGGGTCTTTAAGGAAATAAAGTGATGTGATGTGATGTGACATTGAGGCAGTATTCAGTGAGGTCGTGCCCTCTGCTCCTTTCACGCTGCAGGACTACAAATCAATTGATGAAAATGTTTGTACCTGTCGTGAGGAAACTGTCAAGGAAATGATTGCCGATGTGCAAGATGAGGATCAACCTTCCGGCGACAAATGTGATGACAATATTGCCAGTGCAGTGGTGCCACCAGATCGATCAGCTAAAGAGGCTGCTGAACTTTTGCAGCGCTATTTTGAGCATGAGGCTTGTCCAGAATTTCTGGCTAGTTTGTCAGGCACGGACGCGTACCTTGTGAAAAAACAACTCAAGCTTGCCAAAAAAACCACCCTTCACTCCTTTTTTTTCTCCTACTCATCCTCATGAGTAAGGTGAGGTTTGTGTAATTTGAATAAAGTTTTTGATTCACTTAAGAGATGTACTTTGCTTAAACGAAACTTCTGACAAATGGAAGCTCTATGGATCCCCTTCGTATTCTGTTTAAGAGGAGTCAACTGTAATAGATCTTTTTCCGAAGAGAAGATCCTCGATTCATGGCAAGCCAGCAAAGCGACAAGTGCGTTGCTAGATTTTTTAAAGGGCCACTCACCAGACCCCAAACCGAATTTTACTTAGACAGTAGAAGTTGTTGGGTGTCTAATGAGGAACGTTTTGCCACAAAAATTTTTCGAATCGATTCATTACGAGCGGAGAAAACAGGTTTTTTGAAGCGGCGCGAAAACGAGGATGAGAGGAGGTGAGCTCGAAACCCTTGCCGCTCCTCCGCGTAGCCTTCGCAAGGCAAATCTCTTCCCCACCATCTCCGGCATTCGACCAAGAATGACGTGCGCATGACGTGCCCGAACAAGCCCAGCCCCCGTGCATGCGAGTGGCGTTGCTTTGTTGACCAGCGTTATTTTGTGGTCTTCTGCCTGCTTCTGCGTGATTGTTTGAAAAAGCTGGCTTAGACGCGATAGAGTAGATGAGCACAATGAGTGCGCGAATGCGTAGGAGTGTTCAACGGCGGTCATCTGCTCAATGCGCTGACCACGGGGACCCGAACGCATGCGAAACGCTGGCACATTAGCCCCGCATCTCGTAGCATTTCACGGGAAAAAAATGTAAGAAAAATGCGCACAATTGTTTATTGCGTCTCATTATTTATTTCAAGTTTTATTCATCTCTTAAAGCAACAAATACATAAACTACGCATGTTGTGTTAAATAATTTTTGACGTTTCTTGTAGTATACTGTTGAAAACGTCAGAGCAGAGTCGTCTACGTAGATGACCAACGTCACTGTATTGCCGTGTACGTAGGGCCATTCCTACGCCCAAGTCATGCCCTCATTCTCTACGCATGCGCCAGCAAAGGGGAGAGGGAGCAGCTTTCATCTTGAAATTTGACCCGTTTCCGCAGCGGGTAGCGTTGCAAATTTTGGCAGACGTGATCATGAATGCCTCGTCTACGCATTGCGCTTGTCAGCTGAAAATTGTTAAACCTGGTGAGTGGCCCTTTAAAGTCCATCGAACTAAGTGATCACTTATAAGCATGCAATGAAAGGGGCAGATGTAACCAGACAGTGCTCTTCACCTCTCCTCTCTTTCTTCAATTTTAATCCCCTCACCATTTCCCACAGTGCAGTGTAGAAAATTGGATGTGCATTCAACCGCCCTGCCTTTGGTTTCTACCCTTCTTTCTCCTCCTCAACAGTGGAACATTAGGCAGCCCACTGTGGGTTTTCATGGCCTCACAGGGAGATATACGAAAGCTCTGTCATGTGCTCTGTCATGTTTTTGACCACGATCTGGAAGTTCACACTCATACCTCGTTTTACTGAAGCCTGTCTATGGCTAAGCAAGAGAAGGATCTTTAGTACTTCCCATAATATCGAGAATGACGGGTCATGCTTCATTAGTGCACAAAGAGAACATCAAGGTGTTCACGGTCTCTTACATAGTTCTGCAGTTCATGCAGTTTTTCTTGGCAGAAGTGAATATACTGAACTCACAGGATATCTCTTGTGTTCAGAAAGAAGTCTGCAGTGAATTAAACTGTTAAGAACAACTTTCAGCTTTCCAAGGCTCATTTCTGTCATTGGCATCTCTCTGTGGTTGAAACATGACTACTCTAGAGAGACAGGGTGCTTAGGACTTTTCTCCACCATTATCAGGATCCTATATACAATAAACTTCCAACAATCGCTTCTAAAATAAAGAAAAAACACATCTGGGACTTTTTAGGATCTTCTCAGCCGCACGTTCAACACACGCCTTCTCAAGCGATGAGTATTTTATGATTGATATGTGGGGTTTAACGACCCAAAGCTACCATATGATTATGAGAGATGCCGTAGTGGAGGGCTCCGGAAATTTTGACCACTTGGGGTTCTTTAACGTGCACCCAAATCTGAGTACACGTGCCTACAACATTTCCGCCTCCATCGGAAATGCAGCCGCCGCAGCCAGGATTTGAACCCGCGACCTGCGGGTAAGCAGCACAGTACCTTAGCCATTAGACCACCGTGGCAGGGCAAGTGACGAGTATTTGGCAGCATAATTAACATATATTCGCAGAATTTTTGTGATGCTCGTAGCATTTGTCAATAATCGAGACTTGACAAACATTGCAATAAGGCTCCTCAAGACACTTTCAAGCTCTTTTGCTAAATGAAAAAAGAAAAAAAAAAACGAAAATCACTCAGAAAACAGTCAAGAAACTTTTAGGAGATGCAAGTGCAAGCGGGTCTTTTAGAGGAGCACTGACGCTCTCCTTTGTTCTACATTTTGGCACGGGCAGCCCGTGGTCCCCTACTGTTGTGGTGTAGTGCTTCAAATGCTCCTACATTGCCTCGGCTCCCTTCAGTACTGGCACATTCTCGACCCAACGATGGGGCATGAAAGGAAGAGGAAAGAGCTTACTACACGTTTTTTTAACAAAATCTTCACAACGAGCCGGTGCATCATGAAATAATAAGCTGAAAGGATAGGTCAGCTCGTTGCATTCCTCCTTTCTAAGTGTTATGCACTGCGGACAAGCCACATGTTGAATCAATATCCAAGCACTGAACTTGGAAGTCATGCTCCATGTGCTGCAGCAACTCATTGAAGAGACTCCAGGCGACATTTGGGGCATTTATCTAAAGCAGCACAATCTTCTTCAGAGGAAAGAAAGCAAGAGTATTCGTCAACTTCTGCAAAAGGTCGTCTGCTGTGCTTTGACCCAAAAATGTCCAAGTCAGATACTTGGTTTTCAACTTGCAGTTGCTCCACAATTTGACGTGAACATCAAGTTGCTTTCTTTGCAAGTATCCATTCACAAGTTCGCCAAAACGTTTTACAAAATGATCAGAAATTTCCATCATTTGTTGTACTTGTTAAGTGAAAAATAGCCAGAAATCATGGCATGCGATGTATGCGCATTTTTTCTTCGAACAGGTGAAGCTCTGTGATTTCACTGTCTCGAACATCTTCTAAAATACTTGCGAAATGGATGCACTGGAGCAATAGGAGTACTCAGATGGCACAACTTTCATAGTCCACGATACTTCTGCTTCGATCACGGAGTTGTGCTTTCAGCAATTTTTGGTCAAGTGTCACAGTTTGAGAGGAAGTTGCCGTGCTTTCCAGCTGACGAGTCACCCCGGACGTCAAATTTGCCATCTGCATAAAATTTGCGACCGATGAGCAGCCCTCATTTGTTGCAGAGTTGAATTGGCACTTTGTGCCTTTTTGACGCCTCTTCAAGGCACACTCCCTTGTTGTTGCAATGTCAACTGTTTTCTGACATATTGTGAACTTGGCTCAACAAAAACACCTGGTTCCCATTACACCCAGCTACGATATTCTATATCACGCAGCAACATAGACCAAAATCTGCACTTCCCTCCTGGCATTCTTTGAAAACCTGTTCCACAGCAAACATGTAGTAACATGCTGGGGCCAATGGTGGACACCAGCTTGTCCGACAAAAGACTGCTCACTAGTGTGCATAACGCAGGTGTTACGGTGGTACGAGAAGTGATGACTGTCTTCATCAGATGCTTCGTGTGCTGCTTTACAAAACCGTTGATTGATATGTGGGGTTTAACGTCCCAAAACCACTATATGATTATGAGAGACGCCGTAGTGGAGGGCTCCGGAAATTTAGACCACCTGGGGTTCTTTAACGTGCACCCAAATCTGAGCACACGGGCCTACAACATTTCCGCCTCCTGCTTTACAAAACCGTGCTGGAGATTGAATAGACTTAGGCGAGACATAGCGTTGTCTCCTCTTTTTCGCAGTCATGGCTGTGATCGCTCTTTGCATGTACCTACCAGTTACTGCATGCGGGAACAGAACAGAAATCAGTCTTTCATGCAGGAGCACAATATTAAAAGGAAAGACATAATGCGCCGCTGATTCCGGGCTTCGCGGCACTTGTTCTGATAAATCGCCGCACCGCCTTCCCATGGATAATGCCGCAAACATGGCCTAGCTCGAAACGGTGTGGCGATGGCAGACTAGCCAGATTTAGGGCCCGCAGCCAGACCGAGTGATGTGCCTTGGACTGAATTGGATTGTCAATCGATATTAGTTGCCAGAGGCTGTAACGACTGTGCGATTTCAAACCAAAACTCTATGACGCCTTTTAGTCAGCACAACTTGTTTCCATGGTCATTCATAAGGGAAAGGGTCTTTTGAACGAGCGTGACTTATACCCCTGTCACACGGCCACCACCAAGCTCTGTTAAACTCTGTCAACGTAAATCTTCTTTAGGGAGTTCAACGGAGATCAACGGAGTTGCGGCAGTGTCACATAGCAATGACAAGGTTGTAATAGTTGTAGTGAGGAGGCTCTGCCAGCACTGTTGATTTTCGCAGATGTATCCTCCATCTCTAGTTGCTTTTTTTTTAGGGGGAATCTTCATTATGCGGTTAAAAAAACACAACATTAAGTAGGTCTGAAGGAAAGATAGCAAATAAATTTATTTTAAATGAAAATGCATTCTCTAAATGTAGCGATGCTGGCAGCGTCGCTGGCCACCTTGTGCCTAACGCTATGTTTATTTACGATTGTGCCGTGTTCGACGACTAGTTGTTTTTCTAGCCCATGAGATACCCTTGAATTAGATTGGGTCGCATCACCCTCGCAACCGTCGAAGCAGGTGACGATGATGCAACGCTGTCAGTCATTCCTCGCATGGGCAAACGCAAGCACGGTGACGACAACAACCACATGCACAGACAAAATATTTTTAAATGGCAGCCCCCGACAAGCGAAGCACGGTGTGGAGGGCATTGGTGTGGAGAGTAGCTGTACTCTGGTGGGCGTATATATATGTAAAAAAAACACAAGTTATGAAAGAGCACTGTAACAAAAGAACGTTTAATATTGCCAAAATGTATTATTGTTCTCACTGTGGCAACATAGTGCTCAAAATATTCTGACCTGCATATACTGAGGACGAGAGCACCTCGTTCCGCTGCAAAGGGAGATCATCGAACAAACCTTTCCGAAATGCTCCGTTTACCTTCGTTTGCGTAAGGTGGCCTTGTAACACGGGTCGCATCTCCCTTGTCATAAGGACGAGGGAGTTAAATGGTGTTCGCGGGCGCCCGTGTGACAGGGGTATTACAGAGATATGTCAATAAATTTCTGTAGTGGAATGTATCTGACAGCATTTTCAAGGATTACAAGGAGTTCACAAGTATGCAAGGAGTTTAAAGAGCCCTTGAATGTATATTGTCAATGTCAAGAATATTCAAAGTTTCAAGGGGCTGTGCAAACCCCAGGAAAGCAACTTTTGAGATAGAGCATAGGTGCAAATAATCATATCAGTGGTAATACTATAACACATGTGTGTAAATAATTGCACACTTGGCCAGGCAAAGTGTAGTATGACTCAAGAAATCTTGTATTCCCTAAGCACATAAGCATGATTCAGGGCATAACATTGTATGAATGCAAAGCTAATTTTGTAGGCAATGCAAGATGATAATTTCTTGAGCCTCTTATTAAGATAAAGATGACATGTTAAACAGTAAATGACTGAGACCAACGTAAACAGTGGCTTCCCCTCGCTGGGTCGAGGGAAAGTTCATGCAGCAAGCTGTTGGGCTTGCTGAAGGCTGAGAAATGTTTTTGCTCTTTTGATTTCTGGTGGGGGGTTAGGACGGTTTATTGGTACACTCATGGCTGTGCCAGTACAACTGGAAAGACTGGTGACACATTGGGAGTCTCCTGTGCAAATTGCGAGAGTTGGCAAGTAAGCCCATGCCAAACACTTATTTGAGTGCCTTCAAAGCCAAATTAGTTGCTGCCCTTGAATGCCACTCACCTGGTTCACGATACCACCGACGCAGACGTCCACATCTTCTGGCTTAACTCCAGCACTCACCAGAGCTGCCTTCCCAGCAACCACAGCCATTTGGGTCGGTGTGTGGTCCTTCAGCCTCCCTCCCATGGCACCAAACGGAGTGCGCTTGGCACCCACAATATACACTCCTGAAAAAATCGTGACACTGGGGTTCAAAAGTGTTGTGGCTCAGGCGAGTTGGTTATCCATGAACTTAGCTTGTACTAGTGCGGCACATATAAGAAGAAAAGGGGAAAAACGACAAAGGCATCTAGAAAGGTAGGCTCTAAACTTCCAACTGTTTCTTTCATGCCCTTCACAGCCGTCTTATACATGCATAAAAACGGAAGTCATCTTGCATGTGGCATCATTCCAAGAAACGTCATTTCTTTATCTGTCAGTGCAATTGATAGTGAATTCACACACAAGTTCCCCATATCTGCTATAGCTTCAGTTACTTTAATTTCACATGTCGGCCGATTTCGAGATCGGCTGATAAAGATGCGGCTGTACAGATCAGGGGAGCACCCACAACCTTTTCAGAGCGCTGCTAGGAACCCTCCCTCTGAAAATTATTTCTTACGTGGTAGTCATGTTCACAAAGTCTATCACTGAGACACGGCTTGGTCTGCCCTGTGTAGTACTTCCCACACGATAACAAAAACTTATACACAACACAGCACATACAATCTACATATCCTTGTGTCTTATCGCAGACCAAGTGAATGACATTATATGGGCAAGTCAACTTGCAAAGCTCCCCTAGTTTTTGGGGGCTGGAAGCTCCACACATACATTAGCCCGCAGGGCCACTCTCTTCAAGTTATGAGAGATAATGTGCATATATGGGATCACAACTATTCTGCTGCCCGAACACTCCAACACTTGTTGCCTGTCTTCTTTGCGCGAAACTTTCAGGATGCGTTCAACTACAGAGACCTGCAGTAGAACTGGGTAACCTGCTTCAGTAATGTCATTCACTTGGCCTGTGATAAGAGACACCAGGATAAGGAGCTAGAGTGAGGGCGCAAGCAGCAAAACTGTGGGACGAAGTGGGACTAACCACTTTGGAAAAGTCTGCAAAAACAACAAAAGGCCTGAGCCTTTTTGTTTTCTTTTCAGTGAAGACGCACAAAGAAGGCAATCCCTTCAGAGCCATCATCTCTGAGCACAATACTTGGCAGCACTTTGTTGCATTGCATCTTCAGAGGTCTCTAGCAGTCCAGCACATTGATGACCTCTGTCGAATCAAGAGCCCAGTCACTGTCAGTGATTACCTCTGGACTGAGTGCCCAAAACGAGTGTCTTATCTGTTGATGTCAAGGACTTGTTTTATTCTTTACCTCATGACCTTATGTGTGATAAGTTAGCCAGTGCATAGAACGTTATGGCAGCACCAAATTTCAGAATGCATGTGGATTCATGTTCACAGGTTTTGGAACTACTACGCTTTTACATACTTTCGACCTTTGTATTCACAAGGACATCTTCTACACTTAGCAGGAAGGAGTGTGCATTGGCTCTTGTTTAGCTCCGGTTCTTAGCGACCTTTTACTTGCGTGGTGTGACGGAAGTCTCATGGCCAACCTTCATCAGACAAGCACAGTTAAAGTGTTCCGCTACGTTGAAATCGATCAGACCCTCAACGAACCATTTGAGAGATTTGACGTATTTCAGCATGAAATGAAGCAAGTAAAATGAATCATGAGGTACCTTAGAGTAAAAGTTGTGACAATGTGTTTGAACAACCTGAAGTTACAACTAGACACGGGAAGCATTGAATGCACACATGGTATTGGTAAATTCTGTCCGGGAAAAAAGCAACCCATTCTTGATAAATTAAATCACTTCCAATACTAAAGCAAAAATTTTGGCCTGGGGCCATGAACTAAAAAATACTAACTATGCCGTGAGGGAGGATTTCGCATCTACTACTAGCCTCCCCGGTCAAAGCTGCTCAAGTTTATACGCCCCCAAAAATGCCCTTTCAAACTCGCACTCGATCGCCTTCACGTTGGCGAAAGCACTTACTTCTATGACAAAGAAACTGATAGCGTGAAGGAGTGCTCCCATGTCTCGGAAAGCAAAGAATATGTGCGCGACCGTGCCACCAAAGGAAGCGATTGATACAATCCAATTAATCTCACCCCGACTTCTATTTCGAGCCAGCAAACTTATATTGTCTAAATGTTGCATTTAGAAACATATGAAGCGTTGTACCTAAGCGCGATCAGCTCTGTAGCGACATCTCAGACACAGATGCTGATATCATTTCAGACACAAATACTGATATCATTTTTCTAACGGAAATGTGGCTGAACGAATACATCAGGGATCACGAAATCCTGCCATCAGATTTCATTATTCATCGTCATGATAGAATCAATAGGAGAGGTGGTGGCGTGCTCATGGCTATAAAAAATAACTTACAGTCATCCTTCATTTGTGGTGATAAAGAGTTAGAGCTATCGTGGATATGCCTTCATAACTCACCCCTGAAATTATCTTTCGAATCTGCTACAGGCCCCCAGAAAGCCAGCTACTTTTTTGCAACTTTCTTTGCTGCTCCCTAGACAACATAAAAAGGTGTTCCCTAACTCTCCCATCTTCCTCTTTGGGGATTTCAACTATTCAAACATTAATTGGCCTCTCTCACAGTATGCCACAGATCTCCGTCTAATGAATCAAAACAATTCCTTGACTTAACATTAGATTTCAATTTCCACTAAGTTATATCATGTCCCACTAGAGGCGACAATACGCTCAATCTCTTGCTCACAAATTGTCCCGATGACATATTTAGTATAACTGCTTTAGTATAGCTTAGCGATCACAGCTTTTTATATATAATCATTTCGGTAACAAAACAGAAAAAGTCGCCATTAAACAAAATTATCATTGCCTATAACAGAGGTAATTACAAGCTCATAAATGAAAAACTGGAGTGCTTTTTTTTATGAGATTGAGAACACATACACAGCCTGCAGCGTTAACGCCAACTGGGAACTTACTGCATACTAACCCCAGAAAATTTTGGAGTATCATCTCAGCCAAAGCTCAACAAAACCAGATTCAGCTAATTAATGATGTTGACGAGCCTATAAAATCTGACCAGTGTGCAACCACCCTCAATGATTATTTCTCCTTTGTTTTCACTGTCACTTCCGTGTATAACGGTAAACGCATAGCTGACTTTTGTGCCACAGTCATGCCCGATGTCCAAATAACCCCGGATGGCATACGCAAACGGATAAACGGCCTTAAAATAATGCGACGTAGTCCTTCACACGCCTGGAAGACGTGGCCAATAGCAGTTATCTCTGAGGCACAGAACCGACTCAAGGGTCATCCCCACTAATGACGAAGATGAGGAACACTAGGTGATGATGGCTTTGTACAGGTGATAAAGCGTGCTTTAAAAGCGTGCCCACACTGATTTCCCGCAAATGAGAGCGGCCATTCTGGCCGCAACTTATAGATGCAGAGAAAGCCTCGTGAAAGGCTTCGTGCGCGAGACACGCACTATCTTGGTACCGCGACAGCGGCGGTCACTTGGAGCAATCACAGGTTCAACGCGATAACTAACGGACGAGGTCTGCTCTAAGACTGTGTATGGGCCGAGGAACCGAAACTGAAATTTGTTGCAGAAGCCAGGAGTGTGAACTGGTGTTTGGAGTAGCACCTCGTCGCCGGGGTGGAAGGTCACAGTGGTGTGGAATGCATCATGCAGATTTTTACGGGCTAGTTGTCTCTCCTCAGTGTTGAGTCTGGCGAGCTGGCGACAGTGATGGAGGTGGGACACATATTGTTCACAGGAGGATGCAGATGATGTAACAGGAGCTGTCAAAAGCGGGATGTCCAGAAAGGAAGATGGCGATCGGCCATAGACAAGGTAGAACGGCGAGTAGCCAGTTGTGCGTTGTATGGCGGTATTATAAGCGAACGTTACGAATGGAAAAATCACATCCCAGTAGGTGTGGTATGGCTCAATGTACATGGCTATCATGTCAGACAGAGTGCGATGAAAGCGCTCAGTGAGCCTGTTGGTTTGCGGTTGATAGCTGGAGGTTGTCTCGTGGCTGGTGCCGGAGGCTTTTAGCAATTCCTCCACAATTTGCGAAAGGAAGGCTTTTCCACAGTCCCTCAGAATGACACGAGAAGCACTGTGACACAAGATCAAGGCTTCAAGCATAAGTGTAGACACGTCAGAAGCGGAGGCCGAATTCACGCAGGACGTTTCAGCATAACGTGTCAAGTGGTCGACAGCTGTTACTATCCGTAGATGGCCACTGGGAGTCGTGGGAAGGGGACCATATAAATCGATGCCAACTACTTCAAATGGTGCCGACGGACATGGAAGTGGTTGCAGCTCTCTGGATTGAAGCGACGTCGGACGCTTTGGGCACTGACAAAGGTTGCAGGAGCCGACATACTTCGCTACGCTGGCGGACATCCCTGGCCGGTTGAAATGACCTTTAATGCGATCGTACATTTTCTGGAAACCCAAGTGACCAGCAGTCAGGTCGTCGTGATAGGCCTTAAGAATATCGGCTCGAAGAGAGCGAGGCAGAACGGGCACTCAGAGTTAACCATCCGAGTAATAGATGTGATAGTAAAGAACGCGGTTATCGAGCTTGACATGCCTGAGCTGTCGCCAAAGGCGGGCATTAGGCGGTTGCGATTTCCCCTGAAGGCGATCTATGAAGTGTCTACAGTTAGCGTCAGCGAGTTGATGCGCTATGATGGAGCCGTGGTCGTAGGAGGGATCTTGTCAATGGCGGCTAAGGATGAAACAGATGTGGAAGGACTATCCAAGCGTTCATCCCTGAAGTTAGTAGCGGAAGCAGTGGACGGCGCCGTAGGAAGTGGGCAGCGAGAAAGCGCATCTGCGTCCTGGTGCTTTTTACTGCACTTGTAGGTAATAGTAAAGTCGTATTCTTGAAGACGTATAATTCATTAACCAAGGCGTCCTGACAAATTCTTGAGTGTGGAAAGCCAGCATAAGGCATGATGGTCTGTAACTATGGTAAAACAACAGCCATGTAGATAAGGTCAAAATTTCTGCACCAAACCCACGACAGCTAAACACACCTGTTCAGTAATGGTGTAATTCTTCTCGGTGTTAATCAGGGCGCGGCTTGCATACGCAACGACCGTTTCACGTGATAATTCATCGCGCTGCAGTAGAATAACTCCGATCGATTCCGTGACCGCTAGCATCAGTATGCAGAAGTGTGGGTGCTGTTTCATCGAAATGGCAAAGTACTAGTTCAGATGTGAAGGCGTTTTTCAGACGGCTAAACGCTGATTCGCAGGCAGGCAACCACTCAAAGCGAACACCGGAACCGAGTAATTTGTGCAACTATCGAGGCAAAGTCTCGTATGAATTGGCAGCCAGGAAAACTGCGCAAGTCCTTGGTCCTTTATTTACGAGGAAAATGAAGAACGGCAGATATTTTATCAGGATCAGGACGAATGCCCTCCTTACTCGCAATGTGGCCTAAGACCTTAATTGTCTTGCTAGCACTTCGTGTTCAGCTGAAGGCCAGCCGTACCAAGACACATGAGGACTTCGTCTAAATGGTGTAAGTGTTGAGAGAAGGTTGACGAGAAAACAATGATGTCGTCCAAATAGCACAGGAAAGTTTTCCACTTCAGTCCACGCAAAATAGTGTCAAATAATGCGTTTGAATGTTGCGAGTGTGTTGCAGAGGCCCAAGGGCATTACATTGAACTGGTAAAGTCCGTCTGGTGTCGAAAATGCAGTCTTTTCTTTATCGTCCTCATGCATCGCTATCTGCCAGTATCCCAAACGTAGATCGAGACTCGGGAAGTGTTGAGCTCCTTGCAGCGAATCCAAGGCGACATCTATACGTGGCATAGGATATACATTCTTGCGCGTGATCTTTTTAGCACCCGGTAATCTATGCAGGTCGTGGTTGAGACAACCACAACCTTAATACGATAAGAACTAGCAGTAACCCAGATGACACCCCACCAGTAATGATAGAAGAAGTCAGAAAAGCTTTAGAGAGCATGCAAAGAGGCAAAGCTGCTGGTGAGGATCAGGTAACATCAGATCTGCTGAAAGATGGAGGACAGATTGTGTTAGAAAAACTAGCCACCCTGTTTACGAGGTATCTCCTGACGGGAAGGGTACCAGAGTCTTGGAAGAACGCTAACATCATCTTAATACATAAGAAAGGAGATGACAAGGACTTGAAGAATTACAGGCCGATCAGCTTGCTCTCTGTAGTGTACAAGCTATTTACAAAGGTAATTGCTAACAGAGTAAAGAAAACATAAAAATTCAATCAACCAAAGGAACAAGCAGGATTTCGAACAGGATACTCAACAATTGACCACATTCATACTATCAATCAGGTAATAGAGAAATGCTCAGAGTATAACCAACCACTATACATAGCCTTCATAGATTACGAGAAGGCGTTTGATTCAGTAGAAATATCAGCCGTCATGCAGACACTGCGGAATCAGGGCGTAGATGAAGTATATATAAACATTATGGAAGAAATCTACAGGGGATCAACTGCTACCATAGTGGTTCATAAAGAAAGCAACAGAATACCAATGAAGAAGGGTGTAAGGCAGGGGGACACAATCTCCCCAATGCTATTTACCGCGTGCTTACAGGAGGTTTTCAGAAGCCTAGAATGGGAACAGTTAGGGATAAGAGTTAATGGAGAATACCTTAGTAACCTGCGCTTCGCCGATGACATTGCATTGCTGAGTAACTCAGGGGACGAATTGCAACTCACGATTACGGAGTTACACAAGGAGAGCAGAAAGGTGGGTCTTAAAATTAATCTGCAGAAAACGAAAGTAATGTACAACAACCCCGGAAAGGAACAGCGCTTCGAGATAGGTAATAGTGCACTTGAAGTTGTAAAAGACTATGTCTACTTAGGGCAGGTAATAACCGCAGAGCCTAACCACGAGATTGAAGTAACTAGAAGAATATGAATGGGGTGGAGTACATTTGGCAAGCACTCTCAAATTATGACAGGTAGATTGCCACTATCCCTCAAGAGGAAGGTATATAACAGCTGTATCTTGCCGGTACTTAGCTACGGAGCAGAAACCTGGAGACTTACAAAGAGGGTTCAGCTTAAATTGAGGACGACGCAGCGAGCAATGGAAAGAAAAATGATTGGTGTAACCTTGAGAGACAAGAAGAGAGCGGAGTGGATTAGGGGACAAACGGGGGTTAAGGATATCCTAGTTGAAATAAAGAAGAGGAAATGGACATGGGCCGGGCATGTAGCGCGTAGACAGGATAACCGCTGGTCATTAAGAGTAACTAACTGGATTCCTAGAGAAGGAAAGCGGGTTAGGGGGAGACAGAAGGTTAGGTGGGCAGATGAAATTAAGAAGTTTGCAGGTATAAATTGGCAGCAGCAAGCACAGGACCGGGTTAACTGGCGGAGCATGGCAGAGGCCTTTGTCCTGCAGTGGACGTAACCAGGCTGATGATGATGATGAATATATGCAGAAGCGCACAGAACCGTCTTTTTTTCGAACTAAGACGACAGGTGATGACCAAGGGCTAGCAGAGGGGCGTAATACGTTCCATCTCAACATGTCGTCAACGTTTTCTTCAATAACCTTCCACTCAGCTAGCGATACGCGATATGGCTGACGACGAACAATTGATGTACTCTTAGTCTCGATGCAATGCGTGGTCACGCACGTCTGTGCCAATACGGGTGAACTGACGTCAAACAAAGCTTTGTGCTTAGTCAGCAAAGCAAACAGTTGTTGGGTCCGCGAAAGGGTCAGGTCACAGCTGATGGTAGCGCACGCCAACGTTAAGCCCTTCGGAATAAGAACTTTTTTTGGACGTCGGGTTTTTTGCGCGAACGAATGCGAAGCCATCGTCAAAACGTATCAGACCCGATGCAAAGGCTATTCCTCTGGTGACACAGCGTACGGAGGGTTGTACGAGCACATCGCCATAATCAATGAGATCAGACAGAACTGTAACAATTCGCTGACTGTGCAGAGGTAGCTCAGAGTCTTCTGCAGCATAAAAACGAACTGGTGCGTCATCAGCGTGAAGCGAATAGGCGGTATCGTTCATGTGTAGGACGCGTTGCCGGCAGCAGATGGACGCGGACGCCGTTGAAAGAAAATCTCATCCTATTATTAGCTGTTGACTACACGAACTAAGCACAGTGTTTTGCAACTATGCAAAATAACTTTTCGTTTGCTTTGTGTCAGCTTTTGGGTCTCTCTATGGCAAGCATAATGTGTCGTACAATGTTCATTCCTTGGTGCACTTGAGTAAAGATGTCCTTAAGTATGGGCCATTTGAATATTTCAGTGTTATCTCTTCTGAAAATTACATGCAGTACCCCAAAAAGCTCATCAGAGGCTCAAAGAGCCCGTTGAAACAATTGGTCAACCGCATCGCTGAACGCGCACCCTCTGGGACATATCTTCTTAAAGAGCAGTTCCAACAATCGGGAGACTACACAAACACATAACGATGGCCCATTGGTGAAAGGTTGTTGCGGTCCTTAGTTATATGCTGTCTGCATACCTAGCTGTCTGCGTACCTAAGTTTACTTTGAGAACTTCGCCGGGCAACAACACATGTGTTGTGACCGACTCGACCGCTGTAATGGACACAAATATTGCTCACGACACTGACGAAAACAAGGTTCTAATATGCAGGCAGCTTGAAATTGTCGCAGAATTATATGCCTCACCGTGCTCATTGTCTGCGCTTGGTATACATGTGGTAAAAATAGCTCGGGGTCCTCTAATGCCCCGAAAGCTAAGTGATGTTAAAGCTAAGTGTGTCCTGCTCCCTTTGGGTGATCCACAGTCGAAACATGTGCTTATTCCACTCATTCACTCACTCACCCACTGAATTCTCACAAGTAGAGATTTTATATATTTCAGGCGAATGCCTTTTTTTTTTGCTCCTTGCTCTTCGGCCTAGCATGAATGATACAGGTTATAAAGGTTTTTCATAATGCTTCTGTAGAGGCTATAAAGATAATTTGTTTTCATGGTTGTGCTTAAATGCCTATGAATGCCATGAATGCATATTTTCAGAATGCGGTGTGATGGACACTATACTTATTGTTTAGTCTGACGTTCGATTTAGAGTGCAGTTCGAGATCATTATTCATGTAACCGTGGAGCGTAATTCTTCAGGGCTCATAAAAGTTCAACTATAATTCCCTAGTTCAGCCAACTTCCGGAATACAACCGCTAGAAGCAACAAAATGTACAAAATGCCTACAAGAATTCGCCGTCATGTTGACATGGCGTGAGCGGTTGGCGAAGATGAAACCGCAAGGAGAGCAAAAGCGAAAAAATAAATGTTAGGTGGGAACGCGTAATTTTTTCGTGACTTATTTTTGAAGATTTACAATCTCTAACAAGAGAGAAACTTGGACGTGGCCAATACGAAGCATATGTCTTCATCCCCCCTCCCAACCCCCATATTTCCTTTCAGCTTGCTCTGGCATGTACAGCTGCATCGTGCTTTGATTCCCAGCCGTTTCGAGACGAAAGAGATCCGGGATAGGTGTTGATTCCACAGCAGACACATCTTGACATGTGTTATGCGAACCGCGCGACAAAAGAGACGACTGCATGGCGATATGTACAACAGTTGGCACGTCTTTTTGCCATCATAAATGTGCAATAACATTTGCGCCTGTGTGTTCCCGTCTTAGATGTTTCGCAGCCTTTGTTTTGAAATTATTTGCATTTATGTTGATGTTTATTGTGCCTATAAATGATGCCAGGGACACAAATGCGCTTTTTCAATGCCTAAAAATCAAGCCTCTGCACATGAGAGTTTTTGTTCAATGCATTATTCTGGTACAAGAGGACAAACAATTAATAGCATTACAATTAGTTACTGATGCCTTTAGCAGTCCCGATTGCTACATTTCTGCAATATCACACACACAAAAAAAAGAAAATGTGATGTTTTTAAATTTCTTTCCCGCGGATCAAGATAGTGAGAGCTTGTTGCGTCTGCTATTACCGCCTCTACGGCTACTTGAAATCGTGCTTATTCAATGACAGTACAAAACTATGCGCATGATACAAACGTCTTCTTGCATGGCACGCGTATGTCGCTCTATGCTACTCCGAACGCGAAGGAAACATAGGAAAAGCATTTGCCCACCGCCACTACTAAAGCGGCTGCGTCGCTCAGCATGTGATTAGAAATGTGCGTTGATGATGATGATGATGTTTGATGTTTTGTGGTGCAAGGGCCATTAAACAAAGCGCCAGTTCATCTTGCTAAAGATATGGACAATGATTGTGATAAGTGGCTGTATAAGGGCCATAAAATTCCTCGCGGTAAGGTGGGTAAAAACACACAAGTAATAAAATCATGACCATGCCGTGAAAGGTGTGTGTGGTGTGATAGAAAACCATGGTGGACAAGTATGGCATTAGCACAAGTGCCTCACTCGTTCATACCCTTGCGTCCAAGGGCCGTGAAGGAAGTGCTTTGTTGAGTGTAGCCACCGCAGCGAAAACCTCTCAGGAAAGGTCGTGCTACGGAATGCCCGGGTATATGATATGAAAACCACGAATTTCTTTTAAAAACGCTAACAATGATTTATGACTAAAAAGTGGTTCCCTACCGACGAACATTGCAGGGTGTAAAGGTATATGTTGTCGGTAGGGTAATGGAATGTGTTGTTTTCTTGGAGTTTCTAACTGTTTGCACGGGATTAAAATGTGAAGAACTGTTAGTGCTTCACCACATCTGTCACACAATGGTGGATCGCCACCGGACAAAAGATATGAGTGTGTCGTGTATGTGTGTCCTATCCTGAGCCTCGTTAGTATTACCTCTGTATGACGTGATTTCAACACTGGCGGCCAATGGCTAAGGTTTGGCTTAATAATGTGTACTTTGTTTTGTGTGTGTCTATCCCACTTGCTCTGCCAGCAGTCCCTGAGCATTTGTTTGAGAGACGGATTCAGATCAAGGGCCGGGATTGATATGGGTGTAGTGGCAGTGCTTTCGTGGACGGATGCAGCAAGCTGATCCGCCATCACGTTGCCTTGGATCTCACGGTGCCCTGGCACCCAGCACACTACAACATGTTTGAGTGTGTAGAGTGTGCATAAAATGGAGTAAAGTGAGACGAGGACAGGTTTTTTTTTATTTTTTAAGGGTTAGCAGAGCCGTTACCACACTGAGGGAGTCCGTATAAATTACTGCTTGTTGTATTTATAATTGTTTGATGTGTTTAGCCGCCACAAGTATCGCGTAAGCTTCCGCTGTGAAGATACTTGTGCCTGGATGTAGAGGGCCAGCATCCGAAAAGGATGGGCCGACAGCAGCGTAGGACACAGAGGAGTTAGACTTGGAGGCATCTGTAAAGAACTCAGGACGTGTGTATTTGTGTTGAAATTCAAGGAAGTATGTTTGGATATGGGCAATAGGCGCATGTTTTGTAACTTCTAGGAAAGACACATCGCAGTCTATAGTCTGCCACTGCCACGGTGGCGGGTATGCTACAGGAGCCATTAAACTGTGTTCAAGTGACACTCCAGTTTCCTCAGCTAAACCCTTCAGGCAAACTAAGAAGGGCTGCCTCATCGAAGGCCTGTTTTGAAACAGAATGGAGCTCAACAAATCATTAATAGTAGAGTATGCGGGGTGCTTCTTGTCTGCTTTCACTTTAAAGAAATATACAAAGGACATGTGAGTTCTCTGCAGATGAAGCGACCACTCATTTGACTCAACGTAAAGGCTTTCTACGGGACTGGTGCAAAAAGCACCCGTAGAAAGGTGGATGCCCAAATGGTGCACGGGGTCCAGCATCTTCAAAGCACTTTCGAGTCGCAGACTGATAAACAACGACCCAATAATCTAAGAGGGTGTGAATGAGGCTTCTATACAGATTCATGAGACATTGCCTGTCGTTACTCCACGTAGTACTAGACAACCCTTTTAAAACATTCATGACTTTTAAACATTGTTTTTAAATACTTGATGTGCGGTACGAAGGTCAACTTGTTGTCCAAGATTAAGCCTAAGAATTTATGTTCCGCATTAACAGACAGGCGTTGACCGTTCAGTTCAATGCCGGGTTCTGAGTGCATGCCTCTCTTTCGGGACAACAAGACACACATGCTTTTTTGAGGGTTCAGTCGGAATCTGTTTTCCTCTGCCCATTTGGAGACCTTGTTTAAACCTAACTGAACCTGCCACTCACACATTGCCAGGTTGCATGACTTAAAGCCAAGCTGGACGTCATCGACATATGTGCAATAGAACAATTTTGCGGGGGATGGACAGGTGCAAGGAATTCATTTAGATAATAAAAAGTGTACAACTAAGTACACCACTTTGCAGTACTCCCGTTTCTTGGACAAATG
>NW_027465659.1:0-19461 GCF_043290135.1 Rhipicephalus microplus | reverse complement strand
TGATGCAGACAGAGCCTAACGAGAGACCCTCGCACATAAAACTGCAGTGACATGCCCACTTACTGGCTTTTAAAGCATTAATGCAACAAAATGTGACACTACCGAGAAAAAAAAAAAAAATTGTAACTGGTCAAAACGCCACAAGGTGTTGCTGCCAGCTCTGCTGCTGCTGTAATGTCTCCAGCAGCCGAGTATCCACAAAAGTTAGGTAGTCCACAGACAAACTAATGCTCTCTACTGCTTGTATAATACAGCATAGTGGACAGGTATGCAACAGCTTTGGTATCAGAAAGTACGCTTGTGGGATTTGTGTGCCTTTAGAACACAACATTGCCCAAATCTACGTACAAGACAGCAAAGCATACATCATGCCACTTACATGCAATGAGTGCCAACGTGGTTTCACTACTTCCTTCATCACTTCTCAACGTGCTACTTTACAAATGGTAGGAGTGAAAATGTTTCAGCACCCGTGTACTCAGATTTGGGTGCATGTTAAAGAACCCCAGGTGGTCAAAATTTCCAGAGCCCTCCACTACGGCATCTCTCATAATCATATGGTGGTTTTGGGACGTTAAACCCCACAAATCTAATCTAAAATGTTTCAGCACACCTAATACTGCGGCAGCTCCAAGGCCCACGAAAATTATCACTTCAGTCAGATGACAACATCAAGAATAAACTCGCAGCCACCAACGAGATTGGTGAAGTAAATTGAGGTTTTCTGGCTGATTTTTTCACTCTTCCTTGCTCCTTCATCAATGACTGCACTAGATTCTGTTTGACGAACAAGCACTGGCATCACTCTACACAGCAGACGAAACAGCTGTGCTGACAACATCGCAGAAGATGGCCATGGCATCACTTGTGTTCACGGTCATCTGACAGTATTTGTCAATAGGCCAGCTATGTCATGGACCCCCAGTGCTTTTTGAAATCCAAATTGCCTCAGGTGGTAACGTAAAAGCATATAATTAAACAATTGTCTTGCACTGGGGCCAACGAGTTTTGTGGCTGCTATTATTGAGTCAGCAGGCACTGGTTAAGAGCGGAAAGCAGAGGTTCCCAGATATTTTGTCAAGATTTTTTTTTTTATATAGTTCATTTTGAACTGTGTGTTTGCCTAAGAGCTTAAAAATTCTGCATAACGGCAAGTTTTTTCAGCGTTTGAACATTGGAAGAAAGGACAGAGTAGACTGAAAGGGCACTCTTTCTGTGTGCTCTGACCTTTTTCCTATGTTCACACAATGAAAAAACTTGCCAGTATGACTACATACTAAGTAGCCCAAGCTTCCACTCTTGTAAGGTACATCTGCATAAACTGCACTTGCATGACTTACCTTGCCCTCTGCAACTGCACCTTGACAGTCCAAGTGTTGCTTTGTGTCTTGGACCTATTGCAAAAATGTGAATTTTATGAAGAAGTCGGTGGTTTATGGAAGAAATGGTGATCTGCAAAATACATTTGCTAAAGTGAACATCTTTCGTATGCACATATTTTTATCCTGTTCATTGGGTATCTTTTTGCAGGCAGTCAAAACAGTTGTCTGGTAGCGTGGCCATGAGTGATTTTGATTAGACAGTTGTTATGAAGATGTGTGTGCAGAGTATCACTGCTGCTGTTCGTGGAGAAGGTCAGGTCACCTTAAAAGGTTGGAAACGCATTCTATGTTTGTTGATCGTTAAACGACCCTCGACAGCAAAAGTTTTCACGATTTTTTTTACAGTAATTTGTTGCTTTGCATCTGGTAATCCTAAAATTAAATCATAAATACTCTAACACATCGTATAATGAATGCTAGTGTCGTTAAAATTCAGAACAATTTTGCCATAAGAACGAATATCATTAGAAACTATCATTCCACAGCTGTAATGTTCCCGAGACTTTGTGCACTCAAGCTTTTGTGTTGCTCAACAGACCTACCTGGGGTATCTCTAGGTAGTGAAGAAATAAACGATGTGGGTGCTTTTAGCGTGTCCTGCTAGGAAAAAAAGAATTCCTGGCGTATGTAGCTGAAACCACTTTGAGAGCAGCCCTACAATAGAGCGCGAGGCGTGATGAACAATAAATAGTCCTGATCGGGTGCCAGGCCAGGTACCAGTCCGGGTATTGTGCGTGCCCCGCAAATGTTCTCTCACGTCAACATTATTTGCTTTCCTCGTGGAACCTCGCGTAGAACCTCTGTCTGCGTCAAACCAGAGAAGACGTTGATTGGTGCTGATAACTGAGGTAGCCCATATTTTAAAGCCAAATTGAAATATCTATGTGTAACATTTGTCACTAATAATTGGTCAGAAGCTGCTCGCATGCAGGACACTAAAACAACACAATCACCTTGAGTTTCTAAATTTGGTTTCAAGAGTCCTTTGTGACGCAAGTAGGAAACTTGCAAGCATAGAAGTGAAGCAGGAGAGGCAACAAATTGACGGTGATATTCACCCCGTAGTACACAAAATTAAACAGGCTGGAAATTTTTATTGTATAAAGTTATTCTGTGACAGGCAGCACTGTTGAGGTAACTTTCTTGTTTCTTTTCTCAGGCCAACTACTGCTAACAGCATTCTAGCTGCTACTAGCCCTGTTGTTCAAGTGCTTCCAGGAGTTTCTCGAAACCACGTGACACCGGTTGCAGCCCCTGTCGTGGGAACACCTGTTTCTCCTATCGTACCGGCCATAAACTCTCTGCCTGGCTCCAAGGCGACCACCATCATTACTCCTTCTAACATTATTCAGGTCAGCCTATTGTTTACTGGGTCTTCACCGTAGTGAAGAAGTTCACAATCTGCCTTTTCCACGATGCCATGGCGCATGCAACATTCTCTAGCGGAAAAGTCGTGTAACAACTCCTCGTTTCGGAGGCCTTTGTTCTAGCAATGCCAGTTCTCCCATTCCCTACCAAACCCTACCAAAACGCCAGAGGGCAGCATTTTTTCCCGAAGCACACTGCACTCATGGACAAATGAAATGTGAAAAGGAAGTTGCAAAGTAGAATATAATGCTCAAGTAACAGATCGTGCAACATATTCACAAATTATCTCGTAGCATTATCTCGCTGTGGTTCCCGAAGATAGCGTTGGCCTCATATTAAGCATGCAAGCTAAAATAAGGCTAATTCTAAGCTTACTTGCAGGAATAAGAACATCATAGTAGATAAATAAAACAAATGTATGTTTTCTGTTTCCATCTGGACTAACGAGTTAGGTTCATGCTTGCTGGCCGGCCTCTCCTATTGTTATAACACCTGCTTCTGTGTTATTTTTTCTAATGTTGAATGAATGCCATCAGTATGATGGGATATGTCAAAACATGACTGAGTACACGATCTTGGCATGCTGTCAGTGTCTCACTGCTCGTCAAGTGGTGTGCTTCTCTTCATTATTATTATATTCTGTTGACTTCAAGCATAATCTTCGGGTACTACACAACTTCAAAGTGGAAGTGCCCGACCTCTAGCATTCTGCAACACACAAACCAGGATTGTATGTCTTGCCCCCCACCCCCTTTGAAAGCTTCTGTTTGCTGTTCCATGCAATGTATGGCTCACAACGAAGTCGTAAAATGCTTTCCAGCCCAGCTTTAACTATATTGTTCAAATGCCTCCTGAAATACACAAAAAGTTATGCCTTGCTGCATTAGTCCTTGGAAGCACAAGGTGGGTTGACCATGTTGCACTGATGCCTTCTGCAGATTAGAGACAGTGTCCAGCTGTTGATTGTTGCCAACTCTGCTCCCGCCGGGGGTGCAACAACGCAATTGCCTGCTGCGCCTGCTCCTCTCCTGCAACAGAATGTCGAAAGGGTTAGTAGGATATTTTTGTAGTCAACTCGCAGTAAGATATTTTCGATAACTGCACGGCCTGAAAGGGGGCTTTGGTTCTCAGTCTGTTGACTTAGCATGTACAGTGGCTCAAGAATCTGGCACAACAGAGTCAATTCAGTGGCATAGTACATCAGAGCACTGTTCGAAAGCTTCACAACAACTAAGGTGGTGGTGTCAATGACTTCGAGTAATTTCATTTTTGACCTGCAGGCAGCAGACAATGAAGAAAAATGGGACGGTGAAGGGTGCATTTTACAGCGAAAGTTGCATATGGCTAGGCCAAATGAAAAACCGTTCGTCACGAATTTCGATAATAGTCTTCATTGGCAATGTCGTTAGTGCCGCCATTCGTATACCCAAGCATGCGTGCCATTGGCTGTGCAGTTAGTGATGTCGTCCATCCCGTCACCCGTGTTGCCGAGTCCGCACGCAGCAGTTACAACTTGCAACTTCCGCTGGGGGAGGACACGGAATATACAAATTCCTGAATAGTAGACAATTTTCCAAGGACAGCGCCGGCAGCTGATGTGTGTGAGAATTCATGGAACCTGAGTCAGTGAAGCAGTCAAGGCACAAGAACATGTCCAAGTGCCGAAGTAAAGCAGCAACTGAACACCGAGAATCTGGCAGCCTTGAGAGCCGAATGCAAACAACATCGGCGAGCTAAGAAAGCAGCGTCAATGTGGTAATGTTGGGAACACGTTCACCGTTGACAAACGTATACTGGAGAACGCGCGAGAGAGAGGGGAGACGCCCATGCCGTCTGCTACAGCGCTCATTGGCTACCACCGCTGCAAACCTCATTTCCACGCGTGCTCGTATGTCATCGCCGCCGTCACCGCGGCC
Source organism: Rhipicephalus microplus (assembly GCF_043290135.1). Lineage (NCBI taxonomy): Eukaryota > Metazoa > Arthropoda > Arachnida > Ixodida > Ixodidae > Rhipicephalus > Rhipicephalus microplus. Next base: position 14,795 of record NW_027465659.1, on the reverse strand, counting down.
GCGCTCTCAAGGTGAGGAGCGGGTGATTGCGGTGCTGCGTTGTGTCCATATGCCAGTGATCCAACTGCTTTGGGTTGTTTCCGAACTACTGAAGCCTTAAACAGTGTCGGACACACACACTCACGCGCACACACACACACTCACGCGCACACACACACCCTCATGCACGCACGCTCGGGACTGACTGTGTAGACAAGCAGCATCTGCACACTCGTGGCATTACGACTAGTAGTAGACGGACAAGATTTACGCGCTGGACCGAGACGTACGGCTGTGGTCGCGGGGTTCCATAGCGTGGGGAGCTCGTTTTTCAACATGCGTGTTTAGCTCATGCCCAAGTTTTAATCCCCCATAGTTGTAGTTTCAATCCCCATTTTAACGGCGGCATCCAACGACTGTACGCTGCTGTTCATGTTTTGAGCAGTTTGCAGTGCTTGCTTGTACTTGCGAGTTTTAAACAGATCAGTACCGACTTGTCTAAATCCAACATTTTGCAATGTACAAACCAATCGGCCCAGTTCAGTTCGCTAATTCAGGTGAACTTTCTTCATTCTGTTTCTGAAAACACTGTTTACACTTGAGCGCAGCTTACGTGTTCAAGTCAATATATGCCAAGTTTATTATAACAGTTATGGAAAAGCTATATTGCAAAAATATTACATTAGCAGGTCCCAGAGTTCAGAAAAACTACTGGGAGCCTATTGTGAACATGCTTGTTGCTTTTCTGAAGCCCTCCACATGAAGGCAGCAAAAGTGACTCACAGCGATGGCTTAATGTGGAAGCATAAAAATAATAAAGTGAGTTGGTTGCAATGAAAAAAATTTTTTACTCCCTTCTGCGATGCCCTCAGGCATTGGAAGTTATACAAATAAAACATCTGGCATAAATAGACATACTCTTGCAGAAATTTATTGAAAACTAAAGTCACCCTTCACCGTCACTCAGTTTTTTTTTGCCATCATGCCTGTGATGTATCTTTTTTCTATTCATCATTGTAGTAAGCTACTCAGTGCCATCACAGTGATACAGTTGGGAGCCACGCACATGTTGTCAAATCTGGTTTTTGTTTTGCACTGCAACTACCTCATATCTCCCTGATTTCGCTTCAAATATTACTCACTGTCACCTGCAAGTTATACATTTGCAGTATTTTGGAGAAGGACTGCTGCACAAAGTCCGCAAAACTGCAGTAGGCATCACAAACTGACACTGCAATGTCAAGTAACTGGGCAGTTTATTTTAAAACAGGACATAGTGAACAACTGTTTCACTATTTGCGCCGCTCTCGCTGCTGGTAAAAAACCGACTGCGGCGTATTATGAGCACTTGATAGTTTAAACTTGCAATTACTAACAATATGCATCGATCGTGTAGGCAAAATCGTCGGTAGCCTCGAAATTGCTCAAAACATGAAGGGTGATGTGCGGCCGTACCTGCAACAGCGTAATAAGCCGACCGGAGTAAAACTTGACATGTGTTTGGCAGCCGGGATGAAAATGCTGCGGGATCTACAGGAAAAAGTTAGCCCTAATGCTAGTGACGCTGCGGCAAACAAATGTGTCTTGTGTGCAGTCTGTCTATGCAATTTGCCCAAAACTGTTTACTTATGGTTTTAGTAGTTCGGAAACAACCCAAAAGCAATCCTATTCACAAAATACGCTCACCATACAGCTGCTCTCATTACACCTCGACGCAGTTTGCCCGAGACTGTTTACTTAAGTTTTCAGTAGTTCGGTAAAAACCCAAATGCAATCTCATACACAAAACATACCACACACAGCTGCTCTCAGTACCAACACTACTGGCGAGTTTGCGGCCAACTTGGCTGCTGGCGCAGCAACCGCGAAAAAGAGCAAAAATTCTAACTGAATGCGGAAATGATGTTCGTGGTAGCTGCTGCCAATGAGCGCCGTAGCAGAGGATATGGGCGTCTCCCCTCTCTCGCGCGCGTTTTCTAGCAAACGGTCGTCAAACACTCCACCAGGGCCAGCGCTCACTTGCAGCAGAGTTTCTCGAGCGGCACTCTGGCATTGGCTGTGACGTCTGTGACCACTTGTGGCCACACATTTCGGATTTGCTGCGGCTTGGGCAGGTTGACAGAGTGCTTGGGTGGCTCGACTCGAGTATTGACGCGGGTATTGACGCAAGAAAACAAGAGTTTTCTCGTGTCCGTACATTTGCGACCATAGCGGAGCCTGACAAGTAGCTTCCCTGTAATGCCTGAGTGTAATGGGGTAAAGTATATTAAAAAAAAAAAAACTATCTAAAGGGTTAATGTCAAGCGGGATGGTGATTGCATTTGTATATGGAGAATTGGAATAGTAAAATCCCAGTGCAAACTGAATCGAATAGCTAACAGTATTAGAAAATATTTGAAATTCCGAATAGCAAACATTATTAGAAAAATATTCGAAAGTTTGAATATTTGCACACCGTAACTTTAGATTTATTTAGCTCCTGTGCTTAGATTTACTTGTAAAGGTGTCATTTTTAAAAATTCTTTTTACAAAAACCTACTTACGATTCTTATTATTAAGGCACAAAGAAGCGATCATTTAAATTCTGTGTGTTGGAACTTGCGACATATTTGTAACCATAGCCTTGAAAGTTAATGTTTTGTACTTCCCAGGTTACTAAGTTTCCTGTGGATTACAATATGTTAGAAGACATAGAATAGTTGTCTATTTTGTTGTTGTTGTACTCTTGTGAAGAAAATGTTCCACAAATCGTAGCTTTAGTTTCAAAAATGTAATCCGTGCACTGTAATGCCAAGTTTACCACAATTATTGTTTCTCTTTTAACCTAGCTTGCTGCCAATGTCTTTTTTTTTTTTTTTTCATGATATTCTTCGAGAAACTGAAGGACCCACTGGTTGTCAAAGGCCTTAGTAGTCTCACCGACAAACAGAGGGCAAAAAAATCTACGCTTTCCACGCCTAATGTTATTAAGCGCCCAATTCTGCCATCATGCCCAAATCTGGATGACAGGTAAGTGGGAGAATCGCCTTTGGCAGCAGGCAACATTTCTAGAAATAATTTCTAGTAATTACCATGGAATCGGATTTTTTAACCAACCTACCCATGACACAGGTTACAAAGCAAAACACCTGTGTTGTCTTGTTAGGGTAACTATTGTTACCCATGTATGTTACCCATTTCAGCATATGGCAGTGCATATGGTGTGCTCTTTGTGTAACCTGGTGTGCGCTGCCATATGCTGTGATGTCTTGCCAACTAGCCCGCCAATACATTTTAAGCATGTAATGCAAACTTCTTGTTCTTAATATTTTACCCCATGTAATGCTGTATTATGAATGTATGCTATGAATGTGAAGCGAGATTTGTTTTGCTCCTTTGATATCTGTATAGGAGTTTTAGTTACAACAAGACTATAGAATTGGCTGAAAAACATCATCAGCTGTCTCACAAAACTTGACAATTTGCAGTAGTACATTCTCATTTTAATTGTCGCTGTGTTTTATTGAGGAGAAGCTACATGTGGTCATACGCATGTGGCCTGGTATTTTTTCAACTCTGCATTGAATTGGAATTTTGGTTATTGTTCTAGTAACTTTTACGTGCTCACTGTTTTTGCTTACATTATTTTTTTTTTCCAACAGCAACAGTAACTGTGTAAACATGATCATTGACGAGGAACGGAAGAAGAAAAACAGAGAACACAACAGGTGATGTGCTTATGTTTTTTTTTTTGTAATGTTGCTCATCATTAACAGATATCTGTTATTCAGCTCTGCATAAGCAGCTGCAAATCATGTGCTGCATGCCCCATTCATGTGCAGAATATTTGTGTCACCAGTGCTAGCTAACTCTAGCGTCTTGCTTCATGCCCTGTGTGCCTTTTTTAAGATGTGAAGCAGCTTATGACAGAGTTAAATCCGGTGATGTGCGGCGTGGCCACCCTTACCGCGCATGCGCAACAGCTGGCCCGAGCACTGCCATAACGCGCGCATGCGCTAGCGTGTTTGGGCCTGTGTGAGGGGCTGGGTAAGACGCCGTGGCCTCTTCCACTTACACTCTCTCAGCAATCATGTGATGGCATCTAGAAACAAGATTCTGCAGACGCACGATGAACCAACGCGTTGTATCTTGCACACTGCTTTGCATACTACTCCTTGTTCCCTTTTAAAGCAATCTTATTAGTGTCGCAAGTTATCAACACTTTGATGCTGCAGCTTCACCTAGCAATACGCAGCATCTCCAACAATTGCAGCAGAGCTTGTTGTTGAGCTTATTGCTAGTGCTGTGTTCATCTCACTCTAGTAACAGATGGGGCCGTCACAGCTGCTAATAATATGGCCCAAAGGAGAAGGAAGGGTGGGTCATTATTTGTAAATTATTAGTGCACTCAGCTGGCCAAAACTGAAATGCATATCCTCCTGGTTAATCCAGAGCATTGCACTTCAGTTCAATACTAGAAGACATTAACTTTTTTCCAATTTGGCAAATTCTGACAAAATTCTCGTCATGTTGCTCCCATGTTTACTCGGAGAGCAGCAGCCTAACATTCTGCTCAGAAGGGCTATCCTTATACATAAATGTTGAGAAGGCTCCACATCGCTGCAGTGTAACCTAATTTAAGATTATTTAGCCCTTGACCATTCAGTATATGTAACCCTTTTGTTGACATTACATACCTGGCATCGTTGCTAGAGTTTATTTGCACCGTATAGCAGAGAAACCTGTAAGTTTTATGTCTTTCCATGCACCATATTCATATACGATTCTTTAATAGCTACTCCACGCTTAGCGGTTACTTTTTTTATTGTGTGCACCTGGTGGTACACTAAGTCGGAATGTGCAATCGGCGACTGCAATCAGATAAAACTGCATCGTCTTGCCATCTGATGATGAGCATTTAGTGTTAACACGTCTCCGTGCACATCCTTTTCACACTGGCAGCCATATGTTATTACTCACTTGATTATAGTCGAATCTCGATAATTCAATCTCGGAGGGGCCTGAAAATTTATTCAAATTAAAGAAATTTAAAATAATGTAAGGTAAATAAACGGAGGGCTCTCCATGCAGTGGCGCATGGAGAGCCCTCCACACACGAGGGGGAAGTTTCAGAAGACTTACATTTATTCACAAATCACAGGACATCCTTTATTAATTGAAGAAGGCTCCACATCGCTGCAATGTAACCTGATTTGAGATTATTTAGCCCTTGACCATTCAGTATATGAAACCCTTCTGTTGACATTACATACCTGGCATCGTTGATCGTAATCGGTGATGCGTGTCTGCACACGTTTGCCTTGCAGTGAGTCAATAAATTTCGCATGCAGCTTGCGGAGCATTTCTACTTCGGCTTCAGCATTCTCCTGGCAAGAGATGTTGCTCGCGGAAATGTCCAGCGCCGACACTTTCTAAAGACGACAGCAACAACGACTGCGTAGCAGAGCATGGCCAGCACGTGACGAGAAAGGAGGAGCGTCGTCACGCGGAAAAAAGCAGATCGGCTTTCGAGAGAAAACCAGCACTCCATGGCATCTTTTTTCTCTCTCTCTCTCTCTTCGCACGCGTCAATGAAAGGAAAAGGGTTACGTGGCAGGGACGGGAAAGGGGAAGCATGGCACCGGCGCGTGAGAGACCCCCCTCAAGGCGCAGAGCCGTTCTCCCGCAAGGGGCAAGGGCTGCAGAAGATAGTGCCTTTTTTTTTTCCTTCAACCACACATTAATTCAAGCCAGCGACAGCTTTACTTTTTTTCCTCTCTCTCTTCGCACGTGGCATTGAAAGGAGAAGGGTCTTTACGTGGCAGGGACGTAAAAGGGAGAAGCGTGACACGGGCGCATCGCAGATTGGCATTTGAGAGAGAGCAAACATTCCACCGCAGCCTTTTCTTTCCTTTTCATTTCCTTCGCTGCGCAGTGCAGGTGTCGCAGGTGCAGCCGCGGGATTGGGCGGAGTGCTGAGAGCATTTTCGGAGCATGGTATGTTCGAATTAATCGTCGCAAATGCTTGCGCGTTCGAATTACTGGGCGTTTTCGCCCATTGGAATATACATAGCGTTGACGGGACCTCATCGTGAATTCGAATGAACGAGAAGTTCGAATTAAGCATGTTCGAATGAATGAGATTCAACTGTAGTACACGTAGCGCACTGTGGTAAAGGTCGTTATTTTTTCTTAATTGGTCATGCACTCAGCTCAACGACAGCGTGGTAGGGCTGAAGCGTATGCAACTCACTTTGCCCTTATCAGACATAACGCAGGTCAGCTGGGCCTATTGTTTTTTTTTTTTTTTTAGCAGTCACTCAACTTTTTTTCTTATTTATTCATCACTGCCTGTCCGTGGTCCTGTTACTCTCTGTAACCATGCAGACTGCATAGTGATTTTTTGCTTTCTATAGGCCAGCACTAGCTCTAAAGGAGTGCAATCACACAACATAGTTTCGTAGTCGTAGTCAAGATATGAAGCGTCATGATTCTAGATCAGAAACAAGACATGCAGCATTAGATTTCCTGTCCAAAACATTGCCGATCAAATTTTGAGGGTAGCCATGCCAAACAATGGTTTGTCTGCTGTCAATGACAACTCAATGCAGTGTCAACTACTGAAGCTGATGAGTTTTCTATTAGCGAGAACATGTTCCTCACTAAAAATCTGCATGCCTCGCTAATCTTCACGACTATTTTTTGCAGCTGTATCTATGAAAGTGCTGATAAAACAGAAGAAAAGTATGAAATCTAGCCAGAGGTGCGCCGTGCTAGCTTAGTTTGTCTACATAGTGAATTAGCTGTTTTTCGGTATGTCTGCTAGAATACTGTTGTCATGCCATTCCTTTATGTTTGCCCATTGATCATGCATTTGGGCTTCTCGTCAAGCAGCGATACTTATTAAAGGCATGGAAATTTCAAGCACCGAACATAGTTCCACAGCCACATGCATGTACAACTTATCTGGGCAACGACAGACGCGGCGGTATGGAGCACCATTCGTGAAGAGTGGTATGCCATTCTATCTAACAGCGAATGTGTTGCCTGACTTTACAATTTTATGCCGTGGGGGATGTCTGAGATAATTTCTTTTAACATATAGTAAAGGGAGGGGGGTACAGATGATAGATTTCGCTGATGCTATTTTTTGCTGGTCCTGAGCCCAAGTTGCTTTTTTTTTCGTTCTTTCATGGCCCCAACGCAAAACCTCACCAATAACTGCTCACATTATTTTTTACTCATCTGCTTGCCTATTTCGTGCCATGTGCAGGACGACCTTTCCATCTCTTCTAATCATCTGTCAGTAAACCGAAGCATTTTTTTTGCAGCTCAACGCCTCATCATTTTCGGTACCATCGTTCATACTTCCATACGACATGGTACATTTGAACTTAAGGAACATGTAAAGAAGGAAATTAATGCCGTATGTGGCACCAGTTTATCACTAAGATGAGATATGTTATCTCTCTAGGCAGAGAAAAGCGAGAAGCACACTCTTCACGCCCACCGTGACCCCGTAGAACTGAGTGTGTGGTGGATTGAACAAAGAATGCGACCCCTACCACTAAGTGCAGCGTGTAACCAACTATTCCACTGCGAGTAAAAGGACATGGCTGCGAGTGTAAAAGGACATGCACGCACACGGTGATGCCTCGACATTGAGCGTTCCTTGTCAGACAGCATGGCGGTGCAATTTTATCTGACTGCGTTGACCGCTCATACATCCTAACTTACCTTGCTGCAAGGTGTACCAGTAGACCTGTATAGTGCTTGTGTGTATGTGTGCACTGACGTGTGTATTTAGCCTAGTTAATTGTATATAAATGTGCTTACCTGCCTTGCCAGGGCTGTGTTGTTGTCTGCAGAACATACCAAATAAATAAAACTAAGTCAACAAAGTCAATACCTATATATGAAAACCATTATAACGCAACCTGATGCAGTGCTACTGCAGTCACGCTCAACTATGCTCGTGTTAGGCAGTACGCATAAAAGAACTTCAAGCTGGGCTTTAAGAGAGGAAACAATGACTGACAGTGTTGGTCTCCTTTAATTTCACTTGTAGATATGCTGCTCAGAGATCCCGACTTAAGAAGAAGCGCCAAAGTGAGGCCATGAGAAAGGAATTGGACGACTACAAGAAGCTGTGCGCTGATCTCACTGCACGAAACCTGGAACTGATGGTTCGTGCTGCACCTGCCATGATCCTGAACAGTTGCTTGTAGCGTAAGGAGGTGGGGGGCAGTAAGCATGCAACACTACAGTATAGACATCTCAAAGTGTCTTTTTACTCATCCTCAAGCAAACTAAACAGTGCGATAATTGAAGGTCTTTCATATCTTACCAAACATCACGGAATAAGCCTTTTTAGTTTAAGTAGAAAGATAAATTTACATGTGCATAACAAAGGCACATCTCCCAAAATATCTTCACCTCATGGTTGTCTGAGCAAGTAAACGTTTAGGTTTACTACATAACATCTACTTGTCATTATGTCCATGTTCTTTCATTAAGGTTTTACTGTACCATTGTCATAGTGTGCTGTATTTTTGCATAAAGAAGCTGTAACTTGTAGGGTCTCTTGCACTCACATATGGGTTATTTCTGAAGAGATTTCATGTTAGGTTTCAAGAAACTTATCGACATTGTTCTCCACAATGACTAAAATCTGGACACTAATTTTGGAATACAGAGTTTTCGTTATACAGTGATGCTTTAATTCACAATGACTGCATGAGGTGTCTCAAAAAAAAAAAGAATGCTTGAGAGCACTTTGAAATAAAGCATTATTAATCCCAGTAGGCGAGAAAATAATGCGAGTACCATTCAGCAAAGTCACAGCACTTTCATTTAAATGCGAAGGCACAGGGCACTAGCAAGCAGTCCTTAGGGCTACTTGTTTGAGACCGCTTCACTAAAGGAACGACTTCAATCACCTTTTATATGGCTTTAGCTTCACCAGTACAAAAATGTCTTTAAATAAAATAAAGACCCGCAGTTATCAAAGTAGCAGAGCATCCTTCCAGAACTTTTTAAGAGGAGCTTATCATAAAGAACAGCTGCAGCAATTAGGTAGCTATCTCAAGCCTTTATCGTAACTGCGTTGCAAGAGAGAGAGAAACATACTTTTGCCTGTCTGATTGATGAATTTAAGGCTAGCATTGGAAAAAGATTGCGGTGGTTTATTAGCAGCACATAGGTGTGAAATGTGGAGAAGGCAGTAAGACTTAACATGCAAACACTTTTACTACTGCCTCTACACTGTGTACACAGAGCACCTTTGATATCACTGCGGGATGCACCCGATTCTTAAATATAGAGTCTTCGTTACCACAGTGATTATTCATCTTGTAGTGACTGCATAGGGTTTATTCGTTTAATATTCGTTTATTAATACCTCAAGGGTTCCGAGGGAGATTACATGAGGGGTGGGCAAAAAAAAAAAACATAATAGATGAAACAAAACAGAAAACAAATTGGCACAAACAATAACGAAGTATAGAAAAACAGCAGTAGATCATAATTAGTAAGATAAAATATGGCTTGTTACGGGGTTTTTAAATTTATCGAACTGAGATGACATGGCGATGTGGGCGGGAAGGTCGTTTCAGTCATGCGATGCCTGAAGAAAAAATTACTATTCATTTATTAATACCTAAAGGGTCCCGAGGGACATTGCCTCATGTGTCAACTGGCAGTGTCAGTATAAACGGACAATGTCAATTGACATGTGTAAACTTGAATACGGAAATTTTCGCATCAGGTTCGCACTGTGGCTGAACGCTTCCATTATACTGGCTAACGTGCACAATTGATTCAGTGATATTTATTTATTTATTTGATACTGTCAACCCCGTGCTTGGGGTCATTACAGGGAGGGTGTCACAAAGTACATAACGTTCGCACAAAAAGAAAAATTCGAAAGCACATATAAATACGAGATGAATAACCAACAACAGAAAAATAAAAAACAAACAACAGTGACTATACACATAAAAATCATCGAATAAATGCTCATAACAGAATTTAGCACGCATCACTACAAAGACTGTCTAATGCATTTTCAAAATTCACTGATGTTTGTTTCACAACCGCATTGGGTAAACTATTCCACATATCTGTTGTGTCTGGGAAAAAGGAGTGGCGGAAAGCATCCGTGCGTGTGAAATAAGGTTGAATTGCTCTACTATTATTAAGGCGATCACATCGCCTTCTTGGGGGCTGAAGATATAAGTCCTTACTTACTGTTGGAAAAGAAAAGGAATAAACCTGTGGAGGCTAGTACTGCAAAAGAAGAAGAAGAAGTTGAAAACGAGAAAGGGCGTTCGGTCTGGTTTCTTCGCCGATCGGTAGTTTTCCTTTACATCGTGGTGCCGAAACCCTTGTGTGGACACGTCTCCTTCAACGCACAACTCGAGGGGACCTTCTACTCGACCGTGTCGTTTTGCGGGCGGCGAGGACTGCAACGAATCGTTCCTGATCGGCGTAGACCGGACTAGACTCCAACACCGGATACGATGGATCGCCTCAAGACCAAGCGCTCCGCTTGACGAGCCCAGAACACCAAGCTCCTGCAAGAAGAAAGGTCACTGCTAAGTGACCCTACCGCGGACAAGCCCAAACTTACAGGTATTTATGACCGTTTGTCAGCGAGCAACAACGAGCTCTCGAAGATCAATGATGCGCTCGAGGAGCACGTAGCGGACGAGGAGCTCGAAGCTGAGTATGTCGCGGCAGCAAAGTATAACGACAAAGCTATAAGCATGCTCGCTGAGATTCGCTGCAAGATAGACGGTTTGCAACATGGAGACAGTACAGCAGCGGCTGCTCCTCAGAACGCAAACACATCACCTTTTGATGTGCCGACCACAATTGGCCCAAGTCTGCTGAACCTTGGCATGCCAACATTTAGAGGTGATATACATGAATGGTCGGCTTTCTGGGAGCAGTTTGAGCAAACTGTCCACCTGAACAACGCTTTGTCAACAACGACGAAGTTCTTCTATCTACGTCATTATCTTGCGGGTGAAGCGGCAGCTGCGATATGTGGTTTTCCGACTTCAGAAGCCTGTTATGCAGACGCCATCAAGTTATTGAAGGAACGCTTCGGAGATCGAAAACAGATCGAGCAACACCACCTATCAGCGCTTCGCAATCTACCTCACATCAAGTCGGGAAGCGACGTCCGCGGCCTTAGGCGACCTTACGATGCTGTGCAGCTGAATATCCGTTGTCTAACTGCACTAAATGTTCCTACGCTTAGCTTTTCCGCTATACTGATTGACATTTTACAGATAGCCCTACCGTACGACATCATTTTGGCCTACACACGTGCAAAGCGCAGTCAGGCACTAAGAGAAAACGAGTCTGCTGCCAATGTCCTTGAGCCAAGCGTGGCAGCTGCTACATCTGATGCGGAGTTAAAGGAGCTGCTCATTTATACACGTATAGAGCTAGAAAGTCGGGAACAGTACAAGCCCTTTAATGACCGACTGCTGGATGACCGTGCACAGAGGACTCGAAGCGGCAGCACCAGCCCGGCTTCTGTACTACACAGCACATCGAGCAGCTGGGTTGAGTGTTTTTTCTGCAAGTCGAAGAAACATGGCACCTGCGATTGTGACGCGAACCTCCTTGCCATCGATTCAAAGAAAGGAATGCTTGCAAAAGACAACCGCTGGTATCGATGCATGTCCCGAGGACATCAGGCAAGTTCGTGCTGCGTCAAACTCACCTGCTCGAGTTGCCACGGGAGGCACGCACCAAGTATGTGCGACCCGCACTATACATCGAACCAAACAGTGACACCTTCTCGTCCACTTGACTCCTCCGGCAGCACAGTAGGAATGGTGTCGTCACAATCAATTATGCTGTCTGAGAAGGATTCACTGAGCGGGGGCACAACAAATCACACTGAAGTGTATCTACAAACTTTTCACACCTTTCTCATCAAAAACGGCAACACAAGGTATGTCCAAGGGATTCTCGACGGAGGGAGCCAGCGATCCTTCGTCACGGAAGATCTCGCCAAGACATTACACCTACAGGCGCTGGGAGAAACACAAATTGCGCCGAATACGTTTGGCTGTTCATCACCGAGTACTGTGGAAAGACGGCAAGTGGTAGAAGTTCCTCTGCGTAGCCAACACGGGTCTGACACCTGCACGTTGCACGCAATCGTTGTTCCAGTTATCTGCCACGATATTGCTTCCCCGAAAGCTGACAGCCATTTCGTTCAGAACCTGTGTCTTGAAGGCAAGGTCATTGCGGACGAAAAGAAGTTTGATGCGTAAACGGAAAATAGCCTCAGCTTGTTGATCAGCGCTGACCACCTCTAGCAAATCATGTCGTTACGTATCGTCAAAAGTGCAGAAGTTCCAGGACTGGTAGTAATGGATACAGATTTTGGATGGACGCTACAAGGACCCAGTCACCAAAAAGCCTTTCTTGACTGCAGCTCTCGCCTAATGGTCTGCATTCTGAAAGTGCAAGCAATTGGTGATGACGAATCAACCTCGCAATCTTTTTGGCAACCAGAAGCAATGGGCATCGCAGATTCAACGGAACCTTCCTCCCATGAGTCCGTTGCACGATTACATGAAACCATTAGCAAGAAAAGCGACAGATACACTGTGGCGTTGCCTTGGAAGGAAGATAATAAACCGCTTCTAGCGAACAACCGGGAAATTCCGCTATCACGTCTACAAAAATTACCACGGAGGCTATCAACGATGGAAGGAATGTTGCAGCGATATGACAGAGTAATCTAGCAATATCTGGTGTTGGGTCAAGCGGAAGTGGTGCCTAAGGATACTCCTCAGGATCGAGATCGCATCATATATTATATGCCACATCGGGAAGTAATAAGAGAGGAATCGTTAACTACCAAACTGCGTGTAGTGTTCGACGCATCGTCACACACCCAAGGTGTACCATCCCTTAACGACTGCTTGGATAAAACAGTGAACCTCAATCCAGAATTGCTGCAAGTCCTTCTTCGCTTTCGGTGGCACCCTGTCGCCATCAATTTTGACATCGAAAAGGCAGTCTTACAAATTAGGATACATGAGACTGACCGAGATGCATTCCAGTTTTTCTGGTTTGACTCTATTTCTGCAAGCCAACACCGTAAGCTCGTCGAATGGCGCATGACACGGATACCGTTTGGATCAACGTCAAGCCCTTTCTTGCTCATGGCAACTATTCACTGCCATTCAGATAATGCATGTAAAGATAAGGAGCTCGCTTCTACATTAAAGAAGGCATTTTATGTCAACGATTTATTGGTGGGTGCGGAGACATTCCATGAAGGTCGACGCATCTATGAGCAGTCGAAAAAAATTATGAAAGATGCTGGCATAAAGCTCAGAAAGTGGAAGACCAATGACCATCAGCTGCAGAACATCTTTGACAACCGGGAGGAGCAAGTAGAAAGAGCATTTGTAGAAGCAGCTGCGGTCTTGGTAATGCAATGGGATATAGAAAATGATTTCTTCAAATTTTCTTCCAAGTCGGTGGCCCAGTATTTAGTGGCTGGCCAGCTCGACATGAAACGTACCCTACTGAAGGTTGCTTCTCCAATTTATGACCCAATTGGCATTCCATCGCCATTAACCATCACTGCGAAGCTTTTGTTTCAATGCCTTTGGGTTTTAGGTCATTCCTGGGATAAAGAACTGCCCGCGGAGATCAAGACGCAGTGGGCAGCCTGGTGGGCAGATGTAATACAGCTCGGCCACATAAAGATTCCGCGTTGCGTGAGAGACAGACTGCATGGAGCACTTAAAGAGGCTGAACTGCATATATTCGTCGACGCCAGCCTGAAGGCTTATGGAGCATGTGCCTATTTGAGAGCATTTGACGAAGGTGGAAACTCCGCTACCTCTCTCATAGTAGCGAAGTCAAGAGTGGCACCTATTAAGACATTAACGCTTCCAAAGCTCGAGCTTATGGCCGCGGTAGTGGGAGCCAGATTGCTAAAATACATTTGCTCCTCGTGGGATTTCAAGCATTTTAATTGCGTCATGTGGACGGACTCCATGATCACACTGAGCTGGATCCGCGGAAACCATAGCAAGTGGAGTAAGTTTGTAAATTACAGAGTGACTGAAATAACGCAAGTTGCTGAAACAGCGTTATGGCGCTACTGCCCTGGCAAAGACAACCCGATGGATGTACTGACTAGAGGTATACCGATAAGGACTCTACGTGCATGTCGCTATTGGTGGTATGGACCTGAATGGTTGTCCCAGCAAAAATTGAGCTGGCCTCCAGAACCTAACCAGTACAAACTGATAAACAAAGCGGCAGAGATTGAGACGCCACATGTATTTCTTGAAGTGTCGTCCAGAAACTTACACCTGGTGATCAATATAAGGAAGCATAAAGACCTGCAGAAGCTCCTGCGCGTCACCGCCTGGGTCTTTCGCTTTGTGAATCGATGCCGTGGACTTCAAACTTTGCTCAGCGAAACAATTTTGGCACGGGAGCTAAGCAAGTCTGAAATGTTTTGGGTCCGATATGTTCAGCTGGAAGTATTCGCGAAGGACGTCGAACAACTGCAGCTTGCACACACTCTCCCCAAACAGTCTATACTTGTTGAATGAAAGCTCAAGACGGGAAGTTTTTCAGAAAACCAGTGCCGAGATTGTACAGACTGGAATTGAGCGACGCTACTGGGGGGCAGGAGTATGTTGGAAAAGAAAAGGAATAAATGTGTGCAGGCTAGTACTGCAAAAGAACAACAACAAGTTGAAAACGAGAAACGGCGTTCGGTCTGGTTTCTTCGCCGATCGGTCGTTTTCCTTTATTTACTTTCATTTGCCCGTCTATAA
>NW_027465658.1:7500-19501 GCF_043290135.1 Rhipicephalus microplus | reverse complement strand
GAACTTTTGCCACGAGCAACAGGTCACTAAAAGCCTATAGATGACGGTGTTGGAGGAAAAGAAAAATATCGAGAAAGCACTGCGGTGTGCCGTGCGTAGGGACGGGCGCGCGTGCCACATGCCGCCGAAATATGGGTGTCGGAGAAAACAGAGTGCCGCGCGTAACGAGGGGCGCGCGTGTTACAGAGAGATATGCCCAAACGCATGAAAGTGTACGCAGGTGTCCTAAGGCAGTTTTTTTTTTTTTTCCTCATTTTGATGTCGCCCCGGCTGACGTGGTTTTCGTTTTTCCGTGCCGCCCCGGCTGACGCGGTTTTCGTTTTTCCGTGCCGCCCCGGCTGACGCAGTTTTTGCGCCGCCCCGGCTGACGCGGTTTTCGCGCCGCCCCGGCTGACGCGGTTCCGACTTTGCACTTTTTGGCTCACCCCGGCTGGCGGCCCACTCACTCGATCGCCAGGTCTGTTTGCCCCGGTGGTTCCACCGCCAGGCTTAAGCGCGAACTTTTTTTGTTTGTTTTCTTTTGATTAAGCGCAAGCTTTTTTCTTTGTTTTCTTTTGATTAAGCGCGGGCTTTTTTCTTTGTTTTTTTTGCATTCGCCCCGGCAGACGCGGTTTTTGCGCCGCCCCGGCTGACGCGGTTTTTGCCGCCCCGGCTGACGCAGTTCGGACTTAGCACTTTTCGGCTGTGCCTGGCTGGCGGCCCACTCACTCGATCGCCATGTCTGTTTGCCACAGTTTTCCCGGTGGTGCCGCACCCGGGCTCGCCCCGGCTGACGCGGTTTCGTGCCGCCCCGGCAGACGCGGTTTTCGCGCCGCCCCGGCTGACGCGGTTTCGTGCCGCCCCGGCAGACGCGGTTTTTTGCCGCCCCGGCAGACGCGTTTTTTTTTTCTTTCGCCCCGGCTGACGCAGTTTTCGCGCCGCCCCGGCAGACGCGGTTTTCGCGCCGCCCCGGCAGACGCGGTTTTTTGCGCCGCCCCGGCTGACGCAGTTCGGACTTGGCACTTTTTGGCTGAGCCTGGCTGGCGGCCCACTCACTCGATCGCCATGTCTGTTTGCCACAGTTTTCCCGGTGGTGCCGCACCCGGGCTCGCCCCGGCTGACGCAGTTTTCGCGCCGCCCCGGCTGACGCGGTTTCGTGCCGCCCCGGCAGACGCGGTTTTTTGCGCCGCCCCGGCTGACGCGGTTTTTTGCCGCCCCGGCTGACGCAGTTCGGACTTGGCACTTTTCGGCTGTGCCTGGCTGGCGGCCCACTCACTCGATCGCCATGTCTGTTTGCCACAGTTTTCCCGGTGGTGCCGCACCCGGGCTCGCCCCGGCAGACGCGTTTTTTTTTTTTCTTTCGCCCCGGCTGACGCAGTTTTCGCGCCGCCCCGGCTGACGCGGTTTCGTGCCGCCCCGGCAGACGCGGTTTTTTGCGCCGCCCCGGCTGACGCGGTTTTTGCCGCCCCGGCTGACGCAGTTCGGACTTAGCACTTTTTGGCTGAGCCTGGCTGGTGGCCCACTCACTCGATCGCCATGTCTGTTAGCCACAGTTTTCCCGGTGGTGCCGCACCCGGGCTCGCCCCGGCTGACGCAGTTTTCGCGCCGCCCCGGCTGACGCGGTTTCGTGCCGCCCCGGCAGACGCGGTTTTCGCGCCGCCCCGGCTGACGCGGTTTTTGCCGCCCCGGCTGACGCAGTTCGGACTTAGCACTTTTCGGCTGTGCCTGGCTGGCGGCCCACTCACTCGATCGCCATGTCTGTTTGCCACAGTTTTCCCGGTGGTGCCGCACCCGGGCTCGCCCCGGCTGACGCAGTTTTCGCGCCGCCCCGGCTGACGCGGTTTCGTGCCGCCCCGGCAGACGCGGTTTTCGCGCCGCCCCGGCTGACGCGGTTTCGTGCCGCCCCGGCAGACGCGGTTTTTTGCCGCCCCAGCTGACGCAGTTCGGACTTAGCACTTTTTGGCTGAGCCTTGCTGGCGGCCCACTCACTCGATCGCCATGTCTGTTTGCCACAGTTTTCCCGGTGGTGCCGCACCCGGGCTCGCCCCGGCAGACGCGTTTTTTTTTTTCTTTCGCCCCGGCTGACGCAGTTTTCGCGCCGCCCCGGCAGACGCGGTTTTCGCGCCGCCCCGGCAGACGCGGTTTTTTGCGCCGCCCCGGCTGACGCGGTTTTTTGCCGCCCCGGCTGACGCAGTTCGGACTTGGCACTTTTTGGCTGAGCCTGGCTGGCGGCCCACTCACTCGATCGCCATGTCTGTTTGCCACAGTTTTCCCGGTGGTGCCGCACCCGGGCTCGCCCCGGCTGACGCAGTTTTCGCGCCGCCCCGGCAGACGCGGTTTCGTGCCGCCCCGGCAGACGCGGTTTTTTGCGCCGCCCCGGCTGACGCGGTTTTTTGCCGCCCCGGCTGACACGGTTCGGACTTTGCACTTTTCGGCTGTGCCTGGCTGGCGGCCCACTCACTCGATCGCCATGTCTGTTTGCCACAGTTTTCCCGGTGGTGCCGCACCCGGGCTCGCCCCGGCAGACGCGTTTTTTTTTTTTTTTTCTTTCGCCCCGGCTGACGCAGTTTTCGCGCCGCCCCGGCTGACGCGGTTTCGTGCCGCCCCGGCAGACGCGGTTTTTTGCGCCGCCCCGGCTGACGTGGTTTTTGCCGCCCCGGCTGACGCAG
The DNA here is from genome assembly GCF_043290135.1 of Rhipicephalus microplus. Taxonomy (NCBI): domain Eukaryota; kingdom Metazoa; phylum Arthropoda; class Arachnida; order Ixodida; family Ixodidae; genus Rhipicephalus; species Rhipicephalus microplus. The sequence continues at coordinate 16,853 of NW_027465658.1, read as the reverse complement.
TTCGGACTTTGCACTTTTTGGCTGAGCCTGGCTGGCGGCCCACTCACTCGATCGCCATGTCTGTTTGCCACAGTTTTCCCGGTGGTGCCGCACCCGGGCTCGCCCCGGCAGACGCGTTTTTTTTTTTTCCTTCGCCCCGGCAGACGTGGTTCCCCCCCCCCCCCTCCGTCTTTCTTTTTGTTTTTTTTTTTCGCCGCGGCTGAAGTGGATTTTTCGGTGCCTCGACGCCCCGGTAGTCGCGGTTTTTCCGTTTCCGCACGGCCCCGGCTGACGCTGCTCGGTCACAGTCGCCTTTTGTGGTGATTGCAGACTTCTTGAGCGCGGGTGTTTTTTTTTTTTGTTGTTGTTGTTGTTTTATTACGCATTCGCTCCAGCAGACGCTGTTTAGACTTTTTGTTTCCTCTTTTATCCTGCGACGAGGTGACGAGGTTTATTCGGTGCCCCGCCGCCCCGGCTGAAGTGATTTTTCCTGTCCCGTGCCGCCCCGGCTGACGCGGTTGGGACTTCGCGTTTGTTCGGCCGCCACGGGTTTTGGCGCACTCGCTCGGTTGCTTGTTGTTGCCACTTGTTGCGAACCCAGGTTTCTTGAGCGAGCGCGGGCGTTTTTTCTTCCTTTCTTTCTTTGTTCTATGTGTTAGCGAATCGGCCTTTAATATCACACGAGGACTCACAACCAACAATTTTCAGTTTGAAGTGTAAAAAATCTGCAGGTGTTGACGTAACTGACTTGCCCCGTACCCTTGAGTACATCCATGAAGTTCTCGTAGTACTACTAAATCGCATTATTCCAAGTGGAGAAATTCCCATAAACTTGCAAACCTCTACACGAAAATCGGTGCGCGTGATAAAGTTGAAAATTATCGTCCGATATCAAATGTGCCTTCTATAACACAAATTCTAGGAAAAAAAAAAAAAAAAACACTTGTTCGCCGTTTTCTGCGCCGTGACTGGCAGCACTCCGGCGAAGCGAAACGGGGTCGATTCGAGCACGATATCGGCGTCTTTCGACGTGCTCGCCGGCGACCGTCGCACGAGTACGTCGCACGAGCGCGTCTGCCGGGGCGCCGTTTGCGAAGCCGACGCAAAAGTGGGAACCGCCGCTCGGATGATCGCCGCTTTCGGCAGAGTGAGTGTTGGCACTCCGGGGAAGCGAAACAGCGTGAATGCGCCCACGAAATCGGCGTATTTTGAAGTGCCCGCCGGCGACCGTCGCACGAGTACGGTAAACCGCGTCAGCCGGGGCGTAGTTCGGGACGCCGACGAAAAAGTGGGAAGCGCAACTCGGATCTTCGCCGTTTTTGCAGGAGTGAGTGGCGGCCCTCCTGCGAGACCAAGAAGCATCGATTCGTGCACGAATTCGGCGCCTTTCGACGTGATCGCCGGCGACCGTCGCTCGAGTAGGGCAAACCGCGTCTGCCGGGGCGGGCTTCGGGACGCCGATGCGAAAGTGGGAAACGCTGCTCGGATGTTCGCCGTTTTTGGCCGAGTGAGTGCTGGCACACGGGCGAAGCCAAACGGGGCCGATTACGGCACGATATCGGCGTCTTTCGACGTGCCCGCCGGCGACCGTCGCACGAGTACGGTAAACCGCGTCAGCCCGGGCGGAGTTCGGGACGCCGATGCGAAAGTGGAGAACGCCGCTCGGATCTTCGCCGTTTTTGGAGGAGTGAGTGGCGGCACTCCGGAGAAGCCAGGGAGCGCCAATTAGCGCACGATATCGGCGTCTTTCGACGCGCTCGCCGGCGACCGTCGCACGAGTAGGGCAAACCGCGTCTGCCGGGGCGGGGTTTACGACGCCGACGCAAAAGTGGGAACCGCCGCTCGGATGTTGGCCGTTTTTGGCAGAGTGAGTGCTGGCACTCCGGCGACGCGAAAGAGCGCGAATGCGCCCACGAAAGTGGCGTATTTGGACGTGCGTGACGGCGACCGCTGCAGGAGTACGAAAAACCACGTCAGCCGGGGCGAGCGACACACGGCGGTCTGGGTGCTTATCGCTGCTATTATAGGGGCACCCCGGCAGACGCAGAAAAAAAAAAAAAAATTTTCGACCTTCTTTTTTGCTGGTCGAGCTCGGGTAACCCAGGTCGCAATGGGAGCCGCGCACGAAAGCGGCGTCGCGAGACGCGTTCGCGGTCGCTAGTCGCACGAGCTCGGCAACCGCGTCAGCCGGCGCGGAGTTCGGGATGCCGACGGCTAAGTGGGTACCGCTGCTCGGATGTTCGCCGTTTTTGGCCGAGTGAGTGCTGGCACTCCGGTGAAGCCAAGGAGCGCCAATTCGTGCACGATATCGGCGTCTTTCGACGTGCCCGCCGGCCACCGCCGCACGAGTACGGCAAACCGCGTCTGCCGGGGCGGGGTTCGCGACGCGTACGCAATAGTGGGAACCGTCGCTCGGATGTTCGTCGTCTTTGGCCGAGCGAGTGCTGGCACTCCGGCGAAGCGAAACGGGGCCGATTCGGGCACGATATCGGCGTATTTCGACGTGCTCGCCGGCGACCGTCGCACGAGTACGGCAAAGCGCGTCTGCCGGGGCGAGGTTTGCGACGCCGACGAAAAAGTGGGAAGCGCCGCTCGGATCTTCGCCGTTTTTGCAGGAGTGAGTGGCGGCCCTCCTGCGAGACCAAGAAGCATCGACTCGCGCACGATATCGGTGTCTTTCGACGTGCCCGCCGGCCACCGCCGCACGAGTACGGCAAACCGCGTATGCCGGGGCGGGGTTGGCGACGCCGACGCAAAAGTGGGAACCGCCACTAGGATGTTCGCCGTTTTTGGCAGAGTGAGTGCTGGCACTCCGGCGAAGCGAAAGAGCGCGAATGCGCCCACGAAAGTGGCGTGTTTGGACGTGCTTGACGACGACCACCGCAGGAAAACGAAAAACCACGTCAGCCGGGGCGAGCGACCCATGGCGGTCTGGGTGCTTATCGCTGCTATTATAGGGGCACCCCGGCAGACGCAAAAAAAAAAAAAAAATTTTTTTCGACATTCTTTTTTGCTCGTCGACCTCGGGTGACCCAGGTCGCAGTGGGAGCCGCGCACGAAAGCGGCGTCGCGAGACGGCTTCGCGGTCGCTAGTCGCACGAGCTCGGCAACCGCGTCTGCCGGGGCGGAGTTCGGGACGCCGACGGCTAAGTGGGAACCGCCGCTCGGATGTTCGCCGTTTGTGGCCGAGTGAGTGCTGGCACTCCGGCGAAGCCAAACGGGGCCGATTCCGGCACGATATCGGCGTCTTTCTACGTGCTCGCCGGCGACCGTCGCACGAGTACGGCAAAGTGCGTCTGCCGGGGCGGGGTTTGCGACGCGTACGCAATAGTGAGAACCGTCGCTCGGATGTTCGTCGTCTTTCGCCGAGCCAGTGCTGGCAATCCGGCGAAGCCGAACGGAGCCGATTCGGGCACGATATCGGCGTCTTTCCACGTGCTCGCCGGCGACCGTCGCACGAGTACGGTAAACCGCGTCAGCCGGGGCGGAGTTCGGGACGCCGATGCGAAAGTGGGAAGCGCCGCTCGGATCTTCGCCGTTTTTGGAGGAGTCAGTGGCGGCACTCCGGTGAAGCCAAGGTGCGCCAATTCGCGCACGATATCGGCGTCTTTCGACGTGCCCGCCGGCCACCGTCGCACGAGTACGGCAAACCTCGTCTGCCGGGGCGGGGTTTGCGACGCCGACGCAAAAGTGGGAACCGCCGCTCGGATGTTCGCCGTTTTTGGCAGAGTGAGTGCTGGCACTCCGGCGAAGCGAAAGAGCGCGAATGCGCCCACGAAAGTGGCGTGTTTGGACGTGCTTGACGACGACCACCGCAGGAAAACGAAAAACCACGTCAGCCGGGGCGAGCGACCCATGGCGGTCTGGGTGCTTATCGCTGCTATTATAGGGGCACCCCGGCAGACGCAAAAAAAAAAAAAATTTTTTTCGACATTCTTTTTTGCTCGTCGACCTCGGGTGACCCAGGTCGCAGTGGGAGCCGCGCACGAAAGCGGCGTCGCGAGACGGCTTCGCGGTCGCTAGTCGCACGAGCTCGGCAACCGCGTCTGCCGGGGCGGAGTTCGGGACGCCGACGGCTAAGTGGGAACCGCCGCTCGGATGTTCGCCGTTTGTGGCCGAGTGAGTGCTGGCACTCCGGCGAAGCCAAACGGGGCCGATTCCGGCACGATATCGGCGTCTTTCTACGTGCTCGCCGGCGACCGTCGCACGAGTACGGCAAAGTGCGTCTGCCGGGGCGGGGTTTGCGACGCGTACGCAATAGTGAGAACCGTCGCTCGGATGTTCGTCGTCTTTCGCCGAGCCAGTGCTGGCACTCCGGCGAAGCCGAACGGAGCCGATTCGGGCACGATATCGGCGTCTTTCCACGTGCTCGCCGGCGACCGTCGCACGAGTACGGTAAACCGCGTCAGCCGGGGCGGAGTTCGGGACGCCGATGCGAAAGTGGGAAGCGCCGCTCGGATCTTCGCCGTTTTTGGAGGAGTCAGTGGCGGCACTCCGGTGAAGCCAAGGTGCGCCAATTCGCGCACGATATCGGCGTCTTTCGACGTGCCCGCCGGCCACCGTCGCACGAGTACGGCAAACCTCGTCTGCCGGGGCGGGGTTTGCGACGCCGACGCAAAAGTGGGAACCGCCGCTCGGATGTTCGCCGTTTTTGGCAGAGTGAGTGCTGGCACTCCGGCGAAGCGAAAGAGCGTGAATGCGCCCACGAAAGTAGCGTATTTGGACGTGCTTGACGGCGACCGCCGCAGGAGTACGAAAAACCACGTCAGCCGGGGCGAGCGACCCACGGCGGTCTGGGTGCTTATCGCTGCTATTATAGGGGCACCCCGGCAGACGCAGAAAGAAAAAAAAAAATGGGGACATGGCGTGCGTCACCGTGCGGCTTCGCAGCGTTGCCGAAGTCGCCGAGCCCTTCGACTGAGCCGAACGGCGGACAGGGAACGTTGGTCGGCCGTTCTAACCTGTCGGTGCCACGCCGAGACGTCGTTAAGGAAAACCGCGTCGTGGGCCTCTACGACGCCGTCGAGTCGTTGTACGTTTGGTGTCCAGCGTGTCGGCGGCGAGTAGCGGACACGTCGTTCACGACTTCGGTCTTTCGCAGTCGACGCGAACTTGCGGAGAGTCGTGGTGCCTCACGTTTTCGGCAGAAACCGCGGCGGAATTTTCCCGTGCGTGCGCGCACGACCTCGGTGCTGTGCCGTCAGCGTAGTGTTGCACAAACTCGTGGCCTACCCAAGGTGCGGTACGTTTGCGGCCGTATCCTCGGTGGGAATTTCGTGAGTAGGGTCGCAAATTCTACGACCTCGGCGGGTTTGAGAGCGACGTAGACTTGTGGCACGCTCAACATGCCACACGTTTCGGGGCACACCCGCGGTGAAATTTTCTCGAGTACGCTCGTATTAGGGCCCAAGGAGGTCTGGGTACTTATCGCTGCTATTATGTGGGGGTTCTCGTGAGCGGCGTACGCGAAAGCGACCGGGTGTCTGATATGCGGCGGGCTTCGGCCTCGTCAAGCGTGTCCTCGGGTCTGCTCCAGGGGAATCCACGGCAGTCGTCTGCAGCCTCATCCGCTTGATGCGTTAGGGGCTGGTTGTCGGACGGTGCCGTTTTACCACGATATCGAGGTGTGTTCCGTGTCGTCCTCGGGCGATTCAGATGCGAAAGCGCCGAAGACGCGGGCGTGACCCGTCGTCTGGCGGCTTTGCAGTCTCGGCTCCGTTGCTAGTTCCGGCCGGTCCACCGACAGTGCAGCGGGCTTGGGCAACCCGCACGGCGCGACCGAGTCGATGCAACGAAAAAGAGCGAGCATGAACGTGCTTCTTGCCGCACGGCTCCCACTCGTCTTTCGGGAAGGTTGTGCCGTAGCGAGCTCGAACGCCGTCATCTCGGAGTGCAAAATAAGCGTGTTGGGGCGCCTGAAGGTGGCCTCCGCCGCACACAGACTGCGTCCGGCCCGCCGAGGGCGAGGACGGACGCGCAGTCGAACGATTACCTGGTTGATCCTGCCAGTAATCATATGCTTGTCTCAAAGATTAAGCCATGCATGTCTAAGTACATGCCGAAATAAGGCGAAACCGCGAATGGCTCATTAAATCAGTTATGGTTCCTTAGATCGTTTCTTCCTACTTGGATAACTGTGGCAATTCTAGAGCTAATACATGCAGTGAGCCTGGAGCCCTTTGGGTAACGGGTGCTTTTATTAGACCAAGATCGATCGGGTTTCGGCCCGTATTGTGTGGTGACTCTGGATAACTTTGTGCTGATCGCATGGCCACGAGCCGGCGACGTTTCTTTCAAGTGTCTGCCTTATCAACTTTCGATGGTAGGTTACTTGCTTACCATGGTTGTTACGGGTAACGGAGAATCAGGGTTCGATTCCGGAGAGGGAGCCTGAGAAACGGCTACCACATCCAAGGAAGGCAGCAGGCGCGCAAATTACCCACTCCCGGCACGGGGAGGTAGTGACGAAAAATAACAATACGGGACTCTTTTGAGGCCCCGTAATTGAAATGAGTACACTCTAAATCCTTTAACGAGGATCAATTGGAGGGCAAGTCTGGTGCCAGCAGCCGCGGTAATTCCAGCTCCAATAGCGTATACTAAAGCTGCTGCGGTTAAAAAGCTCGTAGTTGGATCTCAGTTCCAGACGAGTAGTGCATCTACCCGATGCGACGGCTCGGACTGAACATCATGCCGGTTCTTTCTTGGTGCACTTCATTGTGTGCCTCGAGATGGCCGGTGCTTTTACTTTGAAAAAATTAGAGTGCTCAACGCAGGCGAGTCGCCTGAATAAACTTGCATGGAATAATAGAACAAGACCTCGTTTCTGTTCTGTTGGTTTTTGGAATACGAGGTAATGATTAAAAGGGACGGACGGGGGCATTCGTATTGCGGCGCTAGAGGTGAAATTCTTGGACCGTCGCAAGACGAACTACTGCGAAAGCATTTGCCAAGAATGTTTTCATTGATCAAGAACGAAAGTCAGAGGTTCGAAGGCGATCAGATACCGCCCTAGTTCTGACCATAAACGATGCCAACCAGCGATCCGCCTGAGTTACTCAAATGACTCGGCGGGCAGCTTCCGGGAAACCAAAGTATTTGGGTTCCGGGGGAAGTATGGTTGCAAAGCTGAAACTTAAAGGAATTGACGGAAGGGCACCACCAGGAGTGGAGCCTGCGGCTTAATTTGACTCAACACGGGAAAACTTACCCGGCCCGGACACTGGGAGGATTGACAGATTGAGAGCTCTTTCTTGATTCGGTGGATGGTGGTGCATGGCCGTTCTTAGTTGGTGGAGCGATTTGTCTGGTTAATTCCGATAACGAACGAGACTCTAGCCTATTAAATAGGTGCGGGGTTCCCAGCACCTTACAACCTTCTTAGAGGGACAAGCGGCTCCTAGCCGCACGAAACAGAGCAATAACAGGTCTGTGATGCCCTTAGATGTCCGGGGCCGCACGCGCGCTACACTGAAGGAAGCAGCGTGTCTTTATCCCTGTCTGAAAAGACTGGGTAACCCGTGGAACTTCTTTCGTGATTGGGATAGGGGCTTGCAATTGTTCCCCTTGAACGAGGAATTCCCAGTAAGCGCGAGTCATAAGCTCGCGTTGATTACGTCCCTGCCCTTTGTACACACCGCCCGTCGCTACTACCGATTGAATGATTTAGTGAGGTCTTCGGACCGATGTCCGGCGCGGCCTTTCGGTTGCGCCGGTCTGTTGGAAAGATGACCAAACTTGATCATTTAGAGGAAGTAAAAGTCGTAACAAGGTTTCCGTAGGTGAACCTGCGGAAGGATCATTAACGGATTGTGAAGGGTGAGCGCCTCAGCTGCGTCTGCGCCCGACACTTTCTGCCGCTGACCCCGTTTGGACGCGGGGTCGGCTTTTCCCCACGGGGCTGCCTGAATGTGGAGCGGCACCCCGTGACAAATTGTTGCGCCCAGCGGACGCCAACACCGCGACCTTGGACGGTCGGCCAGGTGGCGGACGCGGGTACAAACGGCGCAACGCACTCATAGGTCGGCTTTCGACCCGCCACTGCACCGTGGCTCGAAGCGCTCGAAATGCGCGACCCGACCGCTGCGGGACCGCCTAGTACTGTAAACAGGAGCGGCGGAGCGCGAACGGCGAGTCGTGGTTACGTCGGTAGAAGGCGAGGCTGCGCGTTCCCGAAACGCCAGCCGAGTGCCCTCCCGACCGTTCGAGCGTGCAAGAACGAGACCCGACAATCGCGCGGCGACTGCCAAGTACGAGAGGAACGGCACAAGCGTCGGCGGTCGGTCAAGGAACTGGCGATGTGACGGGTCCGCTGTGCACCAGTGCATACCGTCCCGCCGTCCGCGGCAAGCGCCTCCGCGTCCTCGGGTGACGGAGGCTGCCGGTCGGTTCTTGCAGGCGAGGGATCTCGCTGGCACCGGTTCGCGTTGACGCGCGGCCGGTCATGGCACGGCGATGCGACGGCCGAGGTGCGCAGTACTCGATGGAGGAACCGCACGCTCCGATGACCGTCCCGCCCTCCGCGGCGTATGCGTACCGACCGTAATGGTTGCAGCAGCGCCGGCCGGCTTTTGAATTCGCCACACGAAACACGGTGCGAGATCGCGGTTAGGGGAGCGTCGACGTTGCCAGGCGTTTTGCTTGCTGCCGAGGGAAAGGCGGCACGGCCACGTCGCGCTCGTCGCGATTAGCGGGTCTGCGCGCTTTGGGAAGGTGCCGCAACGACTTGCCGAAAGAGGAAGCACGGAAGAACGAGGGACTTGGACGTCCCGACAATTGAACGCACTTGCGGCCAGGCCCTTGCTGGCTTCGTTCTTCCGCCTCGAGTAGGCTCGTACGCGGCTCCGGCGCCGAAAGTGGTCCTTGGCACCGACTTCGGTGGACGTGGGAAGTGCCGCGCAAGTACGGCGCGCCTGGCTCCACCTGTTGGCTAAAGTAGGCAGCCGGATCGGCATTTTGGTGTGCGGTGGCAAACCGTGGATGCGAAAAAAGCTTGTGCGATTTCGTGGAACAAAAAGCGGGGGTCCCCCTTTTTATGCGGAGGAGACCGACCCGCCCGCCGTGGTGAACCGCGACGCCACGGTAAAAACGGGAGAGGCTTGTCGATGGGACCGTGCATCCCGCGCTCCACGGAGGCCGGGAGGCGGCCGCCCGAGGAAATGTGTAGCCGTCGAGGCCCGCATCTGCGTGCACTCTTATCCAAATGGGTGTACCGCAGGCATTTTCTGGTTAGGCGGGCCAATGAGAGCGAGCACACAACGATACCTACGGGTCCGGCTTGGAGAACCGGCTTCGACGCCTCCCGAGTATTTATAGAGGGGTGGACCACGAAAGCACTCGCAAGTAGCGGAAGCGAAACGCCGTCCGAAACACAC
>NW_027465657.1:0-19524 GCF_043290135.1 Rhipicephalus microplus | reverse complement strand
CAACCCAACCTAACCTAACCTAACCCAACTGTGATGGTTAAACGGACGTTCGTCACTATGTTTGTTGATAGCGGACGAGAAGGCATTAACATGAACTTTTTATTTCATGGCATGGGTGGAACGGCTGACGACGCACGGATACGCTACCATGTGCAGCGCCGTTTAGTCGGACGTCGCGGCCAACCCAGCAGTCAGGGTCGCAACTCCGGAGGTCCTGGATCAGGCCACGGCTCATGACGACCACACCCGGTAGGCCTCGTCCACGAACCTGCTCCCGGCCACTGCACCCAGGCAGGAGCCGTTCGGCAGGTCTCGGCCTTGGACCTTGAACAGACACACCGGAGCTCGACCTGGCCGACACGTACGGGTCTCACGTCCGGCTCAGGAACGCTGCCAGGAACTCGTCCTCTCGAGTGGCGCACCGTTTCGTCTGCCTTCGTGGCCTCAATCCTCGAGCTCTTTTCCCCACGTTCCTTCTTCTTGGCCAGGGCACCGCCAGGTACCCTCGGGTGCACACTGCAGCCCATGAGCTCGTGGCCCACGTCCGAGTCTGGCCCGTCGCTCGGCACCGCTCGGCGATCCTAGATTCAGCCAGTCTCTCCCCTGGCATCTGAATCCTCGGCCACCCTGAATCCTCACCCGGCTCCGTGCTCCTCTGTGCGCACTCCCGCGTCTCGCCCGGCAGAACATCTCGCTCGTCTCTTGCCGAAGTGCGACGCTCTTGTGACACCGGCGCTTGATGGCATGGGTGCGGCCACGGAGCAGTCAACCCGCATCGGAGACGCCATGCTCCATGCGGGGCATGGCCAGCCCGTCCAGCGAAGAGCGTGCGCCGAGACGCGATGCTCGACGCATCCGTGACCATTAGCCATGCCACGTTCATCGCTGTGTCGAACGGCTGACCATGGAGACGCCTCGCCGAGATCCGCGATGCCCTCGGCAAGTAAGAGAACAGCAGGCCAGGCCGCGCCCCGAGATGCAGTACTCGTGCCGGCAACGCCGCCCCAGCTGGTAGCTGGACGGCAGCAGCGTGGACGGCCGCGTTCCCTGGCCGGAACCTGGATCACCTGCGTCCGACGCTTCGGCCCGCTGTCTCCCGTCTCTCACTTTCAATGCTTTAACTTCCACTCACTTTCAGCACAGCACTGTCTGTGCCATGCTGAAGTGCTGCTCGCCACAGCTGCGGTGTGGCAGTTCAGTCACCAGCGTTCCTGGCCTTGGCCAGGGCACCGCCAGGTACCCCCGGGTGCACAGCTCATGAGCTCGCGGCCCACGTCCGAGTCTGGCGCGTCGCTCGGTACGGCTTGGCACCGCTCGGCGATTCTCGATTCAGCCAGCAACTCTCCTGGCACCTGGATTCTCGGCCACCCTAGACCTTGCACGGCTCCGTGGTCCTCCGTAGACACGCCCGCGTCTCGCCCGGCAGAACGTCTCACTTGTCCCTTGCCGAAGTGCGATGCTCTCGTGACACCGGCGCTTGATGGCATGGGTTCGGCCACGGAGCAGTCAACCCGCATGGAGACGCGATGCTCCATGCGGGGCATGGCCAGCCCGTCCAGCGAAGAGCGTGCGCCGAGACGCGATGCTCGACGCATCCGTGACCATTAGCCAGGTCACGTTCATCGCTGTGTCGAACGGCTGACCGTGGAGACGCCTCGCCGAGATCCGCGATGCCCTCGGCAAGGAAGAGAACAGCAGGCCAGGCCGTGCCCCGAGATGCAGTACTCGTGCCGGCAATGCCGCCCCAGCTGGTAGTTGGACGGCAGCAGCGTGGACGGCCGCGTTCCCTGGCCGGAACCTGGATCACCTGCGTCCGACGCTTCGGCCCGCTGTCTCCCGTCTGCCGCTGCTTCGGCTCGTCCCCAGCCACAAAGCCCACTGCCACGTGATGGTCGCCCGTGGCCCAATCGTGGCACGCTACCTCTATGGGCCACCACTGGTCATCAGCTGATTCGCTGACAGTCACGCGCACATAAAACGCGCCTTGCCCCGCACTTCCGTCGTTGTCGTTTTCTTCGCTCATCACAATAACCCCCCGCACAAGAAAGTTGTTTCAGTCAAACAACTTTTCCCACAATACACAGTGATGAGGAAGAACAGTCCCGTGGACTCACGACTCTCGAGCAGTGGTGGCGGAGAAGCCTGGACCAGCGCGGCCTCGGGCCTCGTTTTCCGAGCTCTCTGGTCCCTCATTTCTTTTTCCTCCGCGCTCACCCATGCCAGCAAAGCCTCTCCACTCAGCCCCATCTCCTTCCCTAGCTCAACTAGCTTTCTCTTGTCCATTCTCGTCCGCCACACACAAACAACGTGAGGCTCTCAGATGTAACGCGAGAGCTTAATCCTGGCAGGCTCGCCAATTATTGTGATGTTTAAAGAACGTTCGTCACTATGTTTGTTGATAGCGGACGAGAAAGGATTAACATGAACTTTTTATTTCATGGCATGGGTGGAACGGCTGACGGCGCACGGATACGCTACCGTGTGCAGCGCCGTTGAGTCGGACGTCGCGGCCAACCCAGCAGTCAGGGTCGCAACTCCGGAGGTCCAGGATCAGGCCACGGCTCACGAGGACCACACCCGGTGAGCCTCGCCCACGAACCTGCTCCCGGCCACTGCACCCAGGCTGGAGCCGTTCGGCAGGTCTCGGCCTTGGACCTTGAACAGACACACCGGAGCTCGACCTGGCCGACACGTACGGGTCTCACGTCCGGCTCAGGAACGCTGCCAGGAACTCGTCCTCTCGAGCGGCGCACCGCTTCCTCTGCCTTCGTGGCCTCAATCCTCGAGCTCTTTTCCCCACGTTCCTTCTTCTTGGCCAGGGCACCGCCAGGTACCCTCGGGTGCACACTGCAGCCCATGAGCTCGTGGCCCACGTCCGAGTCTGGCCCGTCGCTCGGCACCGCTCGGCGATCCTAGATTCAGCCAGTCTCTCCCCTGGCATCTGAATCCTCGGCCACCCTGAATCCTCACCCGGCTCCGTGCTCCTCTGTGCGCACTCCCGCGTCTCGCCCGGCAGAACATCTCGCTCGTCCCTTGCCGAAGTGCGACGCTCTCGTGACACCGGCGCTTGATGGCATGGGTGCGGCCACGGAGCAGTCAACCCGCATCGGAGACGCCATGCTCCATGCGGGGCATGGCCAGCCCGTCCAGCGAAGAGCGTGCGCCGAGACGCGATGCTCGACGCATCCGTGACCATTAGCCAGGCCACGTTCATCGCTGTGTCGAACGGCTGACCATGGAGACGCCTCGCCGAGATCCGCGATGCCCTCGGCAAGTAAGAGAACAGCAGGCCAGGCCGCGCCCCGAGATGCAGTACTCGTGCCGGCAACGCCGCCCCAGCTGGTAGCTGGACGGCAGCAGCGTGGACGGCCGCGTTCCCTGGCCGGAACCTGGATCACCTGCGTCCGACGCTTCGGCCCGCTGTCTCCCGTCTCTCACTTTCAATGCTTTAACTTCCACTCACTTTCAGCACAGCACTGTCTGTGCCATGCTGAAGTGCTGCTCGCCACAGCTGCGGTGCGGCAGTTCAGTCACCAGCGTTCCTCGCCTTGGCCAGGGCACCGCCAGGTACCCCCGGGTGCACAGCTCATGAGCTCGCGGCCCACGTCCGAGTCTGGCGCGTCGCTCGGTACGGCTCGGCACCACTCGGCGATCCTCGATTCAGGCAGCAACTCCCCTCGCATCTGAATCCTCGGCCACCCTGAACCTCGCCCGGCTCCATGGTCCTCCGTACACACGCCCGCGTCTCGCCCGGCAGAACATCTCGCTCGGCCCTTGCCGAAGTGCGACACTCTGGTGACATTGGCGCTTGATGGCATGGGTGCGACTACTGAGCAGTCAACCCGCATCGGAGACGCGATGCTCCATGCGGGGCATGGCCAGCCCGTCTAGCGAAGAGCGTGCGCCAAGACGCGATGCTCGACGCAACCGTGACCATTAGCCCGGCCACGTTCGTCGCTATGTCGAACGGCTGACCGTGGAGACGCCTCGCCGAGATCCGCGATGCCCTCGGCAAGGAAGAGAACAGCAGGCCAGGCCGCGCCCCGAGATGCAGTAATCGTGCCGGCAATGCCGCCCCAGCTGGTATTTGAACGGCAGCAGCGCGGACGGCCGCGTTCCCTGGCCGGAACCTGGATCACCTGCGTCCGACGCTTCGGCCCGCTGTCTCCCGTCTGCCGCTGCTTCGGCTCGTCCCCAGCCACAAAGCCCACTGCCACGTGATGGTCGCCCGTGGCCCAATCGTGGCACGCTACCTCTATGGGCCACCACTGGTCATCAGCTGATTCGCTGACAGTCACGCGCACATAAAACGCGCCTTGCCCCGCACTTCCGTCGTTGTCGTTTTCTTCGCTCATCACACCAACCTAACCTAACCTAACCCAACCCAACACAACCCAAACTAACCCAACCAACCCCACCCAACCCAACCCAACCTAACCTAACCTAACCTAACCCAACCTAACCCACCCCAACCCAACCCAACCTAACCTAACCCAACCTAACCTAACGCAACCCAACCCAACCTAAGCCAACCCAACCCAACCCAACCCAACCTAATCTAACCAACCCAACCCAACCCAACCTAACCTAACCCAACCTAACCTAACCCAACCTAACCCAACCTAACCTAACCCAACCTAACCCAACCTAACCCAACCCAACCTAACCTAACCTAACCCAACCTAACCTAACCTAACCAACCTAACCCAACCTAACCCAACCTAACCCAACCTAACCTAACCTAACCCAACCTCCCAACCTAACCTAACCCAGCCTAACCCAACATAACCTAACCTAACCTAACCTAACCTAGCTTAACCTAACCTAACCTAACCTAACCTAGCCTAACCTAACCTGACCTAACCTGACCTAACCTGACCTAACCTGACCTGACCTGACCTGACCTAACCTGACCTTACCTAACCTAACCTAACCTAACCTAACCCAACCTAACCCAACCTAACCCAACCTAACTTAACCCAACCCAACCCAACCTAACCTAACCTAACCTAACCTAACCACCCAACCTAACCTAACCTAACCTAACCCAACCCAACCTAACCTAGCCTAACCTAACCTAACCTAACCTGAACTAACCTGACCTAACCTGACCTAACCTAACCTAACCTAGCCTAACCTAACCTAACCTGACCTAACCTGACCTAACCTGACCTAACCTGACGTGACCTGACCTGACCTAACCTGACCTGACCTAACCTAACCTAACCTAACCTAACCCAACCTAACCCAACCTAACCCAACCTAACCTAACCTAACCTAACCCAACCCAACCTAACCTAACTTGACCTAACCTAGCCTAACCCAACCTAACCTAACCTAACCTAACTTAACCTAACCTAACCCAACCCAACCCAACCTAACCTAACCTAACCTAACCCAACCTAACCTAACCTAACCCAACCCAACACAACCCAACCTAACCCAACCAACCCCACCCAACCCGACCCAACCTAACCTAACCCAACCACACCCAACCCAACCCAACCTAACCTAACCTAACCCAACTTAACCCAACCCAACCTAACCCAACATAACCTAACCTAACCTAACTTAACCCAACCTAACCTAACCCAACCTAACCTAACCCAACCCAACCCAACCTAACCCAACCCAACCTAACCTAACGTAACCAAACCTAACCCAACCCAACCCAACCTAACCTAACCTAACCTAACCTATCCTAACCACCTAACCTAACCTAACCTAACCACCTAACCTAACCTAACCTAACTTAACCTAACCTAACCTAACCTAACCCAACCCAACCTAACCTAGCCTAACCTAACCTAACCTAACCTAACCTGACCTAACCTGACCTAACCTGACCTAACCTAACCTAACCTATCCTAGCTTAACCTAACCTAACCTAACCTAACCTAGCCTAACCTAACCTAACCTAACGTGACCTAACCTGACCTAACCTGACCTAACCTGACCTACCCTGACCTAACCTGACCTAACCTGACCTGAACTGACCTGACCTAACCTGACCTGACCTAACCTAACCTAACCTAACCCAACCTAACCCAACCTTAGCCAACCTAACCTAACCTAACCTAACCCAACCCAACCTAACCTAACCTAACTTAACCTAACCTAACAAAACCTAACCCAACCACACCCAACCCAACCCAACCTAACACAAACTAACCTAACCCAACCTAACCCCACCTAACCCAACCTAACCTAACCTAACCTTACCCAACCCAACCTAACCTAACCTAACCCAACCTAACCTAACCCAACCCAATCCAACCCAACCTAACCCAACCCAACACAACCCAACCTAACCCAACCTAACCCAACCTAACCTAATCTAACCCAACCATTTCCCAACCTAACCCAACCTAACCCAACCTAACCTAACCTAACCCAACCTCCCAACCTAACCTAACCCAGCCTAACCCAACCTAACATAACCTGACCTAACCAAACCTAACCTAACCTAACCTAAACTGACCTGACCTGACCTGACCTGACCTGACCTAACCTAACCTAACCTAACCCAACCCAACCTAACCTAACCTAACCTAACTCAACCTAACCTAACCTAACCCAACCTAACCTAACATAACCTAACCCAACCTAACCTAACCCAACCTAACCCAACCTAACCCAACCTAACCTAACCTAACCCAACCTCCCAACCTAACCTAACCCATCCTAACCCTACCTAACCTAACCTAACCTGACCTGACCTGACCTGACCTAACCTAACCTAACCCAACCCAACCTAACCTAACCTAACCTAACCCAACCTAACCTAACCTAACCCAACCTAACCTAACCTAACATAACCTAACCTAACCAACCCAACCCAACCTAACCCAACCTAACCTAACCTAACCTAACCCAACCTAACCCAACCTAACCTAACCCAACCCAACCTAACCCAACCCAACCTAACCTAACCCAACCTAACCAACCTAACCCAACCTAACCCAACCTAACCCAACCTAACCTAACCTAACCCAACCTCCCAACCTCCAACCTAACCTAACCCAGCCTAACCCAACATAACCTAACCTAACCTAACCTAACCTAGCTTAACCTAACCTAACCTAACCTAACCTAGCCTAACCTAACCTGACCTAATAATACTGATTGTTGGCCTAGTTGGTATTTACTTAATGGCATGATTTGGCCGCAAAAGAGACACACACAAGAAAAGGAACACTCAAACGACAAGCACAGGCGGCACTTCCAACTAAAGCAGACTAGGTGCAGACCCAGACTTA
The DNA here is from genome assembly GCF_043290135.1 of Rhipicephalus microplus. Lineage (NCBI taxonomy): Eukaryota > Metazoa > Arthropoda > Arachnida > Ixodida > Ixodidae > Rhipicephalus > Rhipicephalus microplus. Next base: position 12,265 of record NW_027465657.1, on the reverse strand, counting down.
AGTACGAAAATATAGACATGCGCAGTCTTCATACAGCCTTACGCTATCCAACAATCAAACAATCTTGTCTCCGAAGCATACAACGTCACCGACGGTTCGCTGATACACCTTTCACCTTTCTTTTTAATGTAATAGGCTTCCATCAGCTCACGCGCAGTTTTGTACTGCTTCTACCCAGAATCTTAAACTCATTAAAACGTGGTACACACCCACAGGCTTTACAGTGCATAGGCAAATGCGCCAAGCCATCGTTCATTAAATTTAATTCGTGCTCCCTAACTCGTTCATTGATGCAGCGCCCGGTAATCCGATGTACGAGTTGCCACACGAAAAGGGAATCTCATAAACAACGCCTTTTGCACATCTCCCGTACATCGTGGCGTGTTTTTTGCCGCACCCTTGACGGCTCGCCTCCACCCTCCCGAGCAGTTCTCGGCACAGCTGAGCCAGCTTTATGGGCGCAGAGAAGGCGACAGGTACCCCATACCGGCCTGCTACCTTTTTCAGGTTGTGGGAGACCTTATGAACATAAGGAATCACTGCAGGTCTTACGGTTTCGTTCTTTGTTCCCCCGTGGCAGCTCTAGTACCATCACCCTTAGCTTTCCGCAAAAGCGCTTCGGAGACAGCTGTCAATAGCGAGTCAGGGAAATTCGCAGCTAAAAGACGCTGGATCTGGTTTCCGAATGATGCCTGCGTCATGTGCGTGCACGATTTCTCGAGAGTAGATCCCAGGCAGAGCGTAGCTATACCACGCTTAACTATTTTCGATTGGCAAGAGTCATACGGCATTACACCTTTCTTGGCGCGAGGAAAATATTGCCAACACGTTTGCCCGTCATGGAAAGTTAAGCGGAGATCTAAAAATTGCAGGGTGTTACTTTGCGGCAGTTCTTGTGTAAAAACGAGTCCTTTTCCGTGAAGCCTAAAAATATTTAAAATGTCATCGCAGCGCGTCAAGGAGCCTTGTCTGTTAAAAAGAATTAAAAAGTCATCCATATACCTAAAAACTTTGGCAACGTTCAAGGCGCTATGCAGATTAAAAGCTTCATCGAGCGACCGGTCAATACTAGATAAAAATATGTTGCACAGCAACGGAGCAATACAGGATCCAATGCAAATGCCGCGTTTCTGCAGAAAAAGCTGCTTGTCGAAAGATATAAAGGTGCTACGTAGGTAGGCTTCTAACAGAGTTAAAAAGTCGTCTATCGTTACCCCAGCCGCATTTTGAAAGGGTATGGCGCCACTTTCTTCTATGCAGGATCTCACCGCAAAGAAGAGTTCATCATGTGGAATTGAATAAAAAAGATCTTCCACATCTACTGAGGAAGCCATTGTTGAGCGAGTGCTCATTATCTCTCAAGAACTGCACTATGTCTTTTGAACTGCTAGTGAAGAAGGGGTCCTTAATCTTAACGCACTTCAGCACCTTCTGTAAGTGCTTACTAAGTAAAAGCTGCCATGTGTCCCGTTCACTCACTATACTTCTAAAGGGTACTTCAACTTTGTGTGTTTTTGCGCTGAAGAATACGTTTAATGCCGTAGCTTTCATTTTTCTAATATCTGTTGCTAACTTTTGCAACTTGAGGTCTTTACATAGCTTGGAAACCTTACTCTTAACCTTTGATTCAGACTTCTTAATCTGAACAAAATTCTTTCTTATAGGCCTCTGCTGCCTTCAAATTAAACATTTCTCGTGGAAGCACTACAAAACACCCTTCTTTGTCAGCTTCCAATATGACAATATTCTTTTCCCTACACAACGCTACTGTCTTTCGCATAACCTCAGTTTTATGACTCTGCCTGGTACCAGAAACACATTTTTTCAGGCTATCTACACCATCTAACAGACACCTCTCCTTATCCTCTTCTGAGGCTTTACTAGCCACATATCTGTTAAGTGCCGCTAGTTCATGCACAGGAACACTGGCATCGATGCAATACTTGGGTCCCTTGGAAAGAAGCGTTGCCGAGTCCTCCGTAGGCTCACGTTTCCTAACATTACCACATTTGATGACTTCGTCGTTGATTTACTGTCCTTGTTAATTTTACAACATTGTCCAATGATTTGTTTCCACCAGTATTCCGTCATATGATGGATGATGCGTCTGGAGGTTCTTAACTTCTCTTCCGCTACCCATGAAACATCATTCTTCAGGTGCACAATGCGTAGCCAGTCGTGAAGTAAGCGTACTTGTCTCCACAATTCTGAACGCAGAATTTTGCACAGCCGGGCATTATGGCCCTTAGAAGAAGCAACATGGCCAAAGAGGGAACTTACTTCAGGTGGCGTAAGTCCTTTGCGTATGCAGAAACCGATGTAGCCTACCTACGTAGCACCTTTATATCTTTCGACAAGCAGCTTTTTCTGCAGAAACGCGGCATTTGCATTGGATCCTGTATTGCTCCGTTGCTGTGCAACATATTTTTATCTAGTATTGACCGGTCGCTCGATGAAGCTTTTAATCTGCATAGCGCCTTGAACGTTGCCAAAGTTTTTAGGTATATGGATGACTTTTTAATTCTTTTAACAGACAAGGCTCCTTGACGCGCTGCGATGACATTTTAAATATTTTTAGGCTTCACGGAAAAGGACTCGTTTTTACACAAGAACTGCCGCAAAGTAACACCCTGCAATTTTAGATCTCCGCTTAACTTTCCATGACGGGCAAACGTGTTGCAATATTTTCCTCGCGCCAAGAAAGGTGTAATGCCGTATGACTCTTGCCAATCGAAAATAGTTAAGCGTGGTATAGCTACGCTCTGCCTGGGATCTACTCTCGAGAAATCGTGCACGCACATGACGCAGGCATCATTCGGAAACCTGATCCAGCGTCTTTTAGCTGCGAATTTCCCTGACTCGCTATTGACAGCTGTCTCCGAAGCGCTTTTGCGGAAAGCTAAGGGTGATGGTACTAGAGCTGCCACGGGGGAACAAAGAACCGAAACCGTAAGACCTGCAGTGATTCCTTATGTTCATAAGGTCTCCCACAACCTGAAAAAGGTAGCAGGCCGGTATGGGGTACCTGTCGCCTTCTCTGCGCCCATAAAGCTGCTCAGCTGTGGCCCGAGAACTGCTCGGGAGGTGGAGGCGAGCCGTCAAGGGTGCGGCAAAAAACACGCCACGATGTACGGGAGATGTGCAAAAGGCGTTGTTTATGAGATTCCCTTTTCGTGTGGCAACTCGTACATCGGGATTACCGGGCGCTGCATCAATGAACGAGTTAGGGAGCACGAATTAAATTTAATGAACGATGGCTTGGCGCATTTGCCTATGCACTGTAAAGCCTGTGGGTGTGTACCACGTTTTAATGAGTTTAAGATTCTGGGTAGAAGCAGGTACAAAACTGCGCGTGAGCTGATGGAAGCCTATTACATTAAAAAGAAAGGTGAAAGGTGTATCAGCGAACCGTCGGTGACGTTGTATGCTTCGGAGACAAGATTGTTTGATTGTTGGATAGCGTAAGGCTGTATGAAGACTGCGCATGTCTATATTTTCGTACTTAAGTCTGGGTCTGCACCTAGTCTGCTTAGTTGGAAGTGCCGCCTGTGCTTGTCGTTGAGTGTTCCTTTTCTTGTGTGTGTCTCTTTTGCGGCCAAATCATGCCATTAACCTGACCTAACCTGACCTAACCTGACCTAACCTGACCTGACCTGACCTGACCTAACCTGACCTTACCTAACCTAACCTAACCTAACCTAACCCAACCTAACCCAACCTAACCCAACCTAACTTAACCCAACCCAACCCAACCTAACCTAACCTAACCTAACCTAACCACCCAACCTAACCTAACCTAACCCAACCCAACCTAACCTAGCCTAACCTAACCTAACCTAACCTGAACTAACCTGACCTAACCTGACCTAACCTAACCTAACCTAACCTAGCCTAACCTAACCTAACCTGACCTAACCTGACCTAACCTGACCTAACCTGACGTGACCTGACCTGACCTAACCTGACCTGACCTAACCTAACCTAACCTAACCTAACCCAACCTAACCCAACCTAACCCAACCTAACCTAACCTAACCTAACCCAACCCAACCTAACCTAACTTGACCTAACCTAGCCTAACCCAACCTAACCTAACCTAACTTAACCTAACCTAACCCAACCCAACCCAACCTAACCTAACCTAACCTAACCCAACCTAACCTAACCTAACCCAACCCAACACAACCCAACCTAACCCAACCAACCCCACCCAACCCGACCCAACCTAACCCAACCTAACCTAACCCAACCACACCCAACCCAACCCAACCTAACCTAACCTAACCCAACTTAAACCCAACCCAACCTACCCAACATAACCTAACCTAACCTAACTTAACCCAACCTAACCTAACCCAACCTAACCTAACCCAACCTAACCCAACCTAACCCAACCCAACCTAACCTAACGTAACCAAAACCTAACCCAACCCAACCCAACCCAACCTAACCTAACCTAACCTAACCTATCCTAACCACCTAACCTAACCTAACCACCTAACCTAACCTAACCTAACTTAACCTAACCTAACCTAACCTAACCCAACCCAACCTAACCTAGCCTAACCTAACCTAACCTAACCTAACCTGACCTAACCTGACCTAACTGACCTAACCTAACCTAACCTATCCTAGCTTAACCTAACCTAACCTAACCTAACCTAGCCTAACCTAACCTAACCTAACCTAACCTAACCTAACCTAACCTAACCTAACCAACCCAACCCAACCTAACCCAACCCAACCTAACCTAACCCAACCTAACCAACCTAACCCAACCTAACCCAACCTAACCCAACCTAACCTAACCTAACCCAACCTCCCAACCTAACCTAACCAGCCTAACCCAACATAACCTAACCTAACCTAACCTAACCTAGCTTAACCTAACCTAACCTAACCTAACCTAGCCTAACCTAACCTGACCTAACCTGACCTAACCTGACCTAACCTGACCTGACCTGACCTGACCTAACCTGACCTTACCTACCTAACCTAACCTAACCTAACCCAACCTAACCCAACCTAACCCAACCTAACTTAACCCAACCCAACCCAACCTACCTAACCTAACCTAACCTAACCACCCAACCTAACCTAACCTAACCTAACCCAACCAACCTAACCTAGCCTAACCTAACCTAACTAACCTGAACTAACCTGACCTAACCTGACCTAACCTAACCTAACCTAACCTAGCCTAACCTAACCTAACCTGACCTAACCTGACCTAAACCTGACCTAACCTGACCTAACCTGACTGACCTGACCTGACCTAACCTGACCTGACCTAACCTAACCTAACCCAACCTAACCCAACCTAACCCAACCTAACCCAACCCTAACCTAACCTAACCTAACCCAACACCAACCTAACCTAACTTGACCTAACTAGCCTAACCCAACCTAACCTAACCTAACCTTAACCTAACCTAACCCAACCCAACCCAACCTAACCTAACCTAACCTAACCCAACCTAACCTAACCTAACCCAACCCAACACAACCCAACCTAACCCAACCAACCCCACCCAACCCGACCCAACCTAACCCAACCTAACCTAACCCAACCACACCCAACCCAACCCAACCTAACCTAACCTAACCCAACTTAACCCAACCCAATCTTAACCCAACATAACCTAACCTAACCTAACTTAACCCAACCTAACCTAACCCAACCTAACCTAACCAACCTAACCCAACCTAACCCAACCCAACCTAACCTAACGTAACCAAACCTAACCCAACCCAACCCAACCTAACCTAACCTAACCTAACCTATCCTAACCACCTAACCTAACCTAACCTAACCACCTAACCTAACCTAACCTAACTTAACCTAACCTAACCTAACCTAACCCAACCCAACCTAACCTAGCCTAACCTAACCTAACCTAACCTAACCTGACCTAACCTGACCTAACCTGACCTAACCTAACCTAACCTATCCTAGCTTAACCTAACCTAACCTAACCTAACCTAGCCTAACCTAACCTAAACCTAACGTGACCTAACCTGACCTAACCTGACCTACCCTGACCTAACCTGACCTAACCTGACCTGAACTGACCTGACCTAACCTGACCTGACCTAACCTAACCTAACCTAACCCAACCTAACCCAACCTTAGCCAACCTAACCTAACCAACCTAACCCAACCCAACCTAACCTAACCTAACTTAACCTAACCTAACAAAACCTAACCCAACCACACCAACCCAACCCAACCTAACACAAACTAACCTAACCCAACCTAACCCCACGCTAACCAACCTAACCTAACCTAACCTTACCCAACCCAACCTAACCTAACCTAACCCAACCTAACCTAACCCAACCCAATCCAACCCAACCTAACCCAACCCAACACAACCCAACCTAACCCAACCTAACCCAACCTAACCTAACCTAACCCAACCTTTCCCAACCTAACCCAACCTAACCCAACCTAACCTAACCTAACCCAACCTCCCAACCTAACCTAACCCAGCCTAACCCAACCTAACATAACCTGACCTAACCAAACCTAACCTAACCTAACCTAAACTGACCTGACCTGACCTGACCTAACCTAACCTAACCTAACCCAACCCAACCTAACCTAACCTAACCTAACTCAACCTAACCTAACCTAACCCAACCTAACCTAACCTAACATAACCTAACCTAACCTAACCCACCTAACCTAACCTAACCCAACCTAACCTAACCAACCTAACCCAACCTAACCCAACCTAACCTAACCTAACCCAACCTCCCAACCTAACCTAACCCATCCTAACCCTACCTAACCTAACCTAACTGACCTGACCTGACCTGACCTAACCTAACCTAACCCAACCCAACCTAACCTAACCTAACCTAACCCAACCTAACCTAACCTAACCCAACTAACCTAACCTAACATAACCTAACCCAACCTAACCAACCCACCCAACCTACCCAACCTAACCTAACCTAACCTAACCCAACCTAACCCAACCTAACCTAACCCAACCCAACCTAACCCAACCCAACCCAACCTAACCTAACCCAACCTAACCTAACCTGACCCAACCCCACCTAACCTAACAAACCTAACCTAACCTAACCTAACCCAACCCAACCAACCCAGCCCAACATAACCTAACTTAACCTAACCCAACCCAACCCACCCAACCTAACCTAACCTAACCCTAAATAAACCTAACCTAACCAAACCTAACCAAACCTAATTAAACCAAACCTCAATTAACCTAACCTAACCTACCCAACCTAACCTAACCCAACCTAACCTAACCCAACCTAACCTAACCTAACATAACCTAACCCACCTACCTAACCTAACCCAACCTACCTAACCCAACCCACCCAACCTAACCCAACCCAACCTAACCCAACCTAACCTAACCAAACATAACCTAACCAAACCTAACCAAACCAACCACACCTAACCTAACCTAACCTAACCCAACCTAACCTTACCCTAACCTTAACCTAACCCAACCTAACCTAACCCAACCTAACCTAACCTAACGTAACCCTACGTAACCTACCCAACCTAACCCAACCCAACCTAACCCAACCCAACCCAACCTAACCTAACCCAACCTAACCACACCTAACCCAGCCTAACCCAACCTAACCTAACCTAACCTAGCTAGCCTATCCTCCTAACCTAACCCAACATAACCTAAACCTAACCCAACGTAACCTACCTAACCTAACCCAACCCAACCCAACCCAACCTAACCTAACCCAACCTAACCTAACCCAACCTAACCAACCACACCCAACCCAACCCAACCTAACGTAAACTAACCTAACGTAACCCAACCTAACACAACCTAACCCAACCAACCTAACCCAACCCAACCCAACCTAACCTAACCACAACCTAACCTAACCTAACCCAACCCCACCTAACCTAACCAACACCTAACCTAACCTAACCTAACCCAACCCAACCCAACCCAGCCCAACCTAACCTAACTTAACCCAACCCAACCCAACCCAACCTAACCTAACCTATCCAAACCTAACCTAACCAAACCTAATTAAACCAAACCACACTTAACCTAACCTAACCTAACCGAACCTACCTAACCTAACCTAACCTAACCCAACCTAACCCTACCAACCCAACCTAACCCAACCTAACCCAACCTTACCTAACCTAACCTAACCCAACCTTATCTTAACCTAACCTAACACTCGCATTTGTATCTAAAACGCTCTATTACACTGTTTCGTTCACAATTACGATATTTTGCATAACCTCACAGTTTTTCACCAACTTATTGCAGTACAGATTGCTGTATCTCGCTAAATGACATCGTTCTTTAAGGTTCATGATGCTTGCATGCGCTTTAACGAGAATATCACAATATAGCAGTTTCGCACTTGTAACGGTGCAGCACGCAGTGTCTGGCTTGTTCATGCCGTTTTGGTGTGATTTCATAACATTTCACCTATTGCAGTTTCGTACATGCAATAAAACAACACTATCTCGTTAGACGACGTTTTTTTTGGTGGTTTCACAACATTGCTACCCAGCTTAAACTAACATTACTCCAACCTAACATAACCTTCGCACTTCTATCGTTAGAAAACGTTTTACTTTGCTACTTTACTTTGCTTTATACAACATTACAATGGTTTCAAGAGACTTCACATTAGATATGCTGTTCCCGATTTGTAATGATGATAAACACTGCATCTCACCAAGTGACATTGTTTAATGCGGTTTAGGGACGGTTCATATCTTAACCTAACCTAACCTAACCTATTCTAACCGAACCTTACCTAACCCAACCTAACCTACCCTAACGTAACCTCACCTAACCTAACTTAACCTAACCCAACCCAACCTAACCTAACCTAACCTAACCAACCCAACCCAACCTATCCTAACCGAACCTAACCGAACTCAAGACAACCCAACCTAACCTAACCTAACCCAACCCAACCTAACCTAACCCAACCCAACCCAACCTAACCTAATTTAACCTAACCTAACCTAACCAAACCCAACCCTCACCTAACCTAACCTAACCTAACCCAACCCAACCCAACCCAACCCACCCTAACCTAACCTAACCACCTAACCTACCTAACCTAACTTAACCTAACCTAACGTAACCAACCCAACCTAACCTAGCCTAACATAACCTAACCTAACCTGACCTAACCTGACCTAACCTTACCTAACCTAACCTAGCCCTAACCTAGCTTAACCTAACCTAACCTAACCTAGCCTAACCTAACCTAACCTAACCTGACCTAAACCTGACCTAACGTGACCTAACCTGACCTGACCTGACCTGACCTAACGTGGACCTGACCTAACTTAACCTAACCTAACCTAACCCAACCTAACCCAACCTTAGCCAACCTAACCTAACCTAACCTAACCTAACCTAACCCAACCCAACCTAACCTAACCTACCTAACCTAGCCTAACCCAACCTAACCCAACCCAACCCAACCTAACCCTAACCTAACCAAACCTAACCTAACCTAACCTAACTTAACCTAAGCTAACCTAACCCAACCCAACCCAAGCCTAACCCAACCCAACCCAACCTAACCTAAACTAACCTAACCCAACCTAACCTAACCTAACCTAACCCAACCTAACGTAACCTAACCCAACCAAACACAATCCAACTAACCAACCAACCCCACCGAACCCAACCCAACCTAACCTAACCTAACCTAACCCAACCTAACCCAACGTAACCTAACCAACCTAACCCAATCCAACCCAACCTTACCTTACCTAACCCAACCTAACCTAACGCAACTCAACCCAACCTAAGCAACCAACCCAACCCAACCCAACCTAACCTAATCTAACCTAACCTAACCACCCAACCCAACCCAACCTAACCTAACCTAACACAACCAAAACCAAACCCAACATAAACCAACCTTACCTAACCCAACCTACCTAAGCCAACCTAACCCAACCTAACCTACCCAACCTAACCCATCCTAACCCAACCACACCCCAACATAACCCAACGTAACCTACCTAACCTAACCCAACCCAACCCAACCCACCTAACCTAACCCAACCTAACCTAACACCAACCTAACGTAACCTAACCTAACCCAACCTAACCCAACCTACCCAACCTAACCTAACGCAACCCAACCCAACCCAACCTAACCTAACCTAACCTAACCTAACCCCACCCAAACCACCCAACCGAACCTAACCAAACCTAACCTAACCCAACCTAACCTAACCCAACCTAACATAACCCAACCTAACCCAACCTAACCCAACGTAACTAACCCAACCTAACCCAACCTAACGTAAACTAACCTAACCTAACCCAACCTAACACAACCTAACCTAACCCAACCCAACCCAGCCCAACATACCTAACTTAACCTAACCCAACCCAACCCAACCCAACCTAACCTAACCTAACCCTAAATAAACCTAACCTAACCAACCCTAACCAAACCTAATTAAACCAAACCTCAATTAACCTAACCTAACCTAACCCAACCTAACCTAACCAACCACTACCCTGACCCCAACCTAACCAACCTAACATAACCTAACCCAACCTAACCTAACCTAACCCAACCTAACCTAACCCAACCCAACCCAACCTAACCCAACCCAACCTAACCAACCTAACCTAACCAAACATAACCTAACCAACCTAACCAAACCAACCACACCTACCTAACCTAACCTAACCCAACCTAACCTTACCAACCTACCTAACCCAACCTAACCTAACCTAACGTAACCTACGTAACCTAACCCAACCTAACCCAACCCAACTAACCCAACCCAACCCAACCTAACCTAACCCAACCTAACCACACCTAACCCAGCCTAACCCAACCTAACCTAACCTAACCTAAGCTAGCCTATCCTCCTAACCTAACCCAACATAACCTAACCTAACCCAACGTAACCTAACCTAACCTAACCCAACCCAACCCAACCCAACCTAACCTAACCCAACCTAACCTAACCCAACCACACCCAACCCAACCCAACCTAACGTAAACTAACCTAACGTAACCCAACCTAACACAACTAACCCAACCCAACCTACCCAACCCAACCCAACTAACCTAACCCACCTAACCTAACCTAACCCAACCCCACCTAACCAACCCAACCTAACCTAACCTAACCTAACCCAACCCAACCCAACCAGCCCAACCTAACCTAACTTAACCCAACCCAACCCAACCAACCTAACTAACCTATCCAAACCTAACCTAACCAAACCTAATTAAACCAAACCACACTTAACCTAACCTAACCTAACCGAACCTAACCTAACCTAACCTAACCTAACCAAACCTAACCCTACCAACCCAACCTAACCCAACCTAAACCCAACCTTACCTAACCTAACCTAACCCAACCTTATCTTAACCTAACCTAACACTCGCATTTGTATCTAAAAACGCTCTATTACACTGTTTCGTTCACAATTACGATATTGCATAACCTCACAGTTTTTCACCAACTTATTGCAGTACAGATTGCTGTATCTCGCTAAATGACATCGTTCTTTAAGGTTTCATGATGCTTGCATGCGCTTTTAACGAGAATATCACAATTAGCAGTTTCGCACTTGTAACGGTACAACACGCAGTGTCTGCTTGTTCATGCCGTTTTGTGTGATTTCATAACATTTCACCTATTGCAGTTTCGTACATGCAATAAAACAACACTATCTCGTTAGACGACGTTTTTTTTTTTTGGTGGTTTCACACACTACCCAGCTTAAACTAACATTACTCAACCTAACATAACCTTCGCACTTCTATCGTTAGAAAACGTTTTACTTGCTACTTTACTTTGCTTTATACAACATTACAATGGTTCAAGAGACTTCACATTAGATATGGCTGTTTCCGATTTGTAATGATGATAAACACTGCATCTCACCAAGTGACATTGTTTAATGCGGTTTTTAGGACGGTTCATATCTTAACCTAACGTAACCCTAACCTATTCTAACCGAACCTTACCTAACCCAACCTAACCTACCCTAACGTAACCTCACCTAACCTAACTAACCTAACCCAACCCCAACCTAACCTAACCTAACCTAACCCAACCCAACCCAACCTATCCTAACCGAACCTAACCGAACTCAAGACAACCCAACCTAACCTAACCTAACCCCAACCCAACCTAACCTAACCCAACCCAACCCAACCTAACCTAATATAACACTACCTAACCTAACCAAACCCAACCTCACCTAACCTAACCTAACCTAACCCAACCCAA
>NW_027465656.1:0-19525 GCF_043290135.1 Rhipicephalus microplus | reverse complement strand
TGAAACTCCACAAGTTTAAACTCCACAACTTGAGACTCCACAAGTAGAAACTCCACAACTAGAAACTCCACAACTGGAAACTCCCCAACTAGAAACTCCGCAAGTAGAAACTCCGCAACAGGAGACTCTACAACTAGAAACTCCACAACTAGAAACTTCAAAACTAGAAACTCCACAACTAGAAACTTCACAACTAGAAACTCCGCAACTAGAGACTCCACAACTAGAAACTCCACAACTTGAAACTCCACAACTAGAAACTCCACAACCAGAAACTCCACAACTAGAAACTCCGCAACTAGAAACTCCACAAATAGAGACTCGGCAACTAGAAATTTCATATCTAGAAACTCCACAACAAGAAACTGTAAAACTAGACTTCGCAACTAGAAACTCAACAACTAGAAACTCCACAACTAAAAACTCCACAACTGGAAACTCCACAACTTGAGACTCCGCAACTTGAAACTCCACAACAATAAACTCCGCTATTAAAAACTCCGCAACGAGAAACTCCGCAACTAGAAACTCCACAATTGAAACTCCACAACTACATACTCCACAACTGGAAACTCCACAACTAGATACTTCACAAATGGAAACTCCACAACTAGATACTCCACAACTGGAAACTCCACAACTAGAAACTCCACAACTAGAGACTCCACAACTAGAAACTCCACAACTAGAAACTCCACAACTAGAAACTCCACAACTGGAAACTCCACAACTAGATACTCCGCAACTAGAAACTCCACAACTAGAGACTCCACAACTTGAAACTCCACAACTAGAAACTCCACAACTAGAAACTCTGCAACTAGAGACTCCACAACTAGAAACTCCACAACTAGAAACTCCACAACTAGAAACTCCACAACTAGAAACTCCACAACTAGAAACTCCACAACAAGAGATTCCGCAACTAGAAACTCCACAACCAGAGACTCCGCAACTAGAAACTCCGCAGCTAGAAACTCCACAAATAGAAACTCCGCAACTAGAAACTCCGCAGCTAGAAACTACACAACTAGAGACTCCACAAATAGAAACTCCACAACTAGAAACTCCACAACTGGAAACTCCCCAACTAGAAACTCCGCAACTAGAAACTCCGCAACAGGAGACTCTACAACTAGAAACTCCACAACTAGAAACTCCAAAACTAGAAACTCCACAACTCGAAACTCCACAACTGGAAACTTCAGAACTAGACACTCCACAACTAAAAACTCTTCAACTTGAAACTCCTCAACTAGAAACTCCACAACTAGAAACTCCACAAAAGAGACTCCGCGACTTCACAATTAGAAACTCCACAACTGGAAACTCCACAAATAGATACTCTGCAACTAGAAACTCCACAACTAGAGACTCCACAACTTGAAACTCCACAACTTTAAACTCCATAACTTGAGACTCCACACCTAGAAACTCCACAACTTGAAACTCCACAGCTTGAGACTCCGCAACTAGAAAATCCACAACTAGGGACTCCACAACTGGAAACTCCACTACTAGATACTCCACAACTGAAAACTCGGCAACTAGAAACTCCACAACTAGAGACTCCACAACTTGAAACTCCACAACTAGAGACTCTGCAACTAGAAACTCCACAACTCGAAACTCCACAACTGGAAACTCCACAACGAGACACTCCACAACAAAAAACTCTTCAACTAGAAACTCCTAAACTAGAGACTCCACAACTAGAGAATCTACAACTAGAGACTTCAAACTAGAAACTCAACAACTAGAAACTCCACAACTAAAAACTCAACAACTAGAAACTCCCCAGCTTGAGACTCCGCAACTTGAAACTCCACAACTAGAAACTCCGCAACTAGAAACTCCACAACAAGGGACTCCACAACTAGAAACTCCACAACTAGAAACTTCACAACTCGAAACTCCACTACTAGATACTCCACAACTGGAAACTCGACAACTAGAAACTCCACATCTAGAGACTCCACAACTTGAAACTCCACAACTAGAGACTCTGCAACTAGAAACTCAACAACTAGAGTCTCCGCAACTCAACAATTAGAAACTCCACAACTGGAAAATCCACAACTAGATACTCCACAACTAGAAAATCTACAACTAGAAACTCCACAACTATAGACTCCACAACTTGAAACTCCACAAGTTTAAACTCCACAACTTGAGACTCCACAACTAGAAACTCCACAACTAGAAACTCCACAACTGGGAACTCCCCAACTAGAAACTCCGCAACTAGAAACTCCGCAACAGGAGACTCTACAACTAGAAACTCCACAACTAGAAACTCGAAAACTAGAAACTCCACAACTAGAAACTTCACAACTAGAAACTCCGCAACTAGAGACTCCACAACTAGAAACTTCACAACTTGAAACTCCTCAAATAGAAACTCCACAACCAGAAACTCCACAACTAGAAACTCCGCAACTAGAAACTCCGCAACTAGAGACTCCACAACTAGAAACCCCACAACTAGAAACTCCACATCTTCAAACTCTATTAAAACAGACTCGGCAACTAGAAATTCCATATCTAGAAACTCCACAACTAGAAACTGCAAAACTAGAGACTTCACAACTAGAAACTCAACAACTAGAAACTCCACAACTAAAAACTCCACAACTGGGAACTCCACAACTTGAGACTCCGCAACTTGAAAATTCACAACTAGAAACTCCGCTATTAAAAACTCCGCAACTAGAAACTCCGCAACTAAATACTCCACAACTTAAAACTCCACAACTAGAAACTCCACAACTAGATACTTCACAACGGGAAACTCAACAACTAGATACTCCACAACTGGAAACTCCACAACTAGAAACTCCACAACTAGAGACTCCACAACTCGAAACTCTTCAACTAGAAACTCCACGACTAGAAACTCCACAACCAGAAACTCTGCAACTCCACAACTAGAAACTCCACAACTGGAAACTCCACAACTAGATACTCTGCAACTAGAAACTCCACAACTAGAGACTCCACAACTTGAAACTCCACAACTTTAAGCTCCACAACTTGAGACTCCACAACTAGAAACTGCGCAACTTGAAACTCCGCAGCTTGAGACTCCGCAACTGGAAATTCCACATCTATGGACTCCGCCACTAGAAACTCCACAGCTAGAAACTCCACAACTGGAAACTCCACTACAAGATACTCCACAACTGGAAACTCGGCAACTAGAAACTCTACGACTAGAGACTCCACAACTTGAAACTCCACAACTAGAAACTCCACAACTCGAAACTCCACTACTAGATACTCCACAACTGGAAACTCGACAACTAGAAACTCCACATCTAGAGACTCCACAACTTGAAACTCCACAACTAGAGACTCTGCAACTAGAAACTCAACAACTAGAGACTGCGCAACTCAACAACTATAAACTCCACAACTGGAAAATCCACAACTAGATACTCCACAACTAGAAAATATACAACTAGAAACTCCACAACTATAGACTCCCCAACTTCAAACTCCACAAGTGTAAACTTCACAACTTGAGACTCCACAACTAGAAACTCCACAACTGAAAACTCCCCAACTAGAAACTCCGCAACTAGAAACTCCGCAACAGGAGACTCTACAACTAGAAACTCCACAACTAGAAACTCCAAAACGAGAAACTCCACAACTAGAAACTCCACAAGTTTAAAGTCCACAACTTGAGACTCCACAACTAGAAACTCTACAACTTGAAACTCCTCAACTAGAAACTCCACAACCAGAAACTCCACAACTAGAAACTCCGCAACTAGAAACTCCGCAACTAGAGACTCCACAACTAGAAACTCCACAACTAGAAACTCCACAACTACAAACTCCACAAATACAGACTCGGCAACTAGAAATTCCATATCTAGAAACTCCACAACTAGTAACTGCAAAACTAGAGACTTCACAACTAGAAACTCAACAACTAGAAACTCCACAACTAAAAACTCCACAACTGGAAACTCCACAACTTGAGACTCCGCGACTTGAAACTTCACAACTAGAAACTCCGCTATTAAAAACTCCGCAACTAGAAACTTCACAACTTAAAACTCCACAACTAGATACTCCACAACTGGAAACTCCACAACTAGATACTTCACAACTGGAAACTCCACAACTAGATACTCCACAACTGGAAACTCCACAACTAGCGACTCCACAACTCGAAACTCCACAACTAGAAACTCCACAACTAAAAACTTCACAACCAGAGACTCCACAGCTTCACAACTAGAAACTCCACAACTGGAAACTCCACAACTGGAAACTCGACAACTAGAAACTCCACAACTAGAGACTCCACAACTAGAAACTCCACAACTAGAAACTCCACAACTAGAAACTCCACAACTAGAGATTCCGCAACTAGAATCTCCACAACCAGAGACTCCGCAACTAGAAACTCCGCAGCTAGAAACTCCACAAATAGAAACTCCGCAACTAGAAACTCCGCAACTAGAAACTACACAACTAGAGACTCCACAAATAGAAACTCCACAACTAGAAACTCCACAACTGGAAACTCCCCAAATAGAAACTCCGCAACTAGAAACTCCGCAACAGGAGACTCTACAACTAGAAACTCCACAACTAGAAACTCCAAAACTAGAAACTCCACAACTCGAAACTCCACAACTGGAAACTTCAGAACTAGACACTCCACAACTAAAAACTCTTCAACTTGAAACTCCTCAACTAGAAACTCCACAACTAGAAACTCCACAAAAGAGACTCCGCGACTTCACAATTAGAAACTCCACAACTGGAAACTCCACAAATAGATACTCTGCAACTAGAAACTCCACAACTAGAGACTCCACAACTTGAAACTCCACAACTTTAAACTCCATAACTTGAGACTCCACACCTAGAAACTCCACAACTTGAAACTCCACAGCTTGAGACTCCGCAACTAGAAAATCCACAACTAGGGACTCCACAACTGGAAACTCCACTACTAGATACTCCACAACTGAAAACTCGGCAACTAGAAACTCCACAACTAGAGACTCCACAACTTGAAACTCCACAACTAGAGACTCTGCAACTAGAAACTCCACAACTCGAAACTCCACAACTGGAAACTCCACAACGAGACACTCCACAACAAAAAACTCTTCAACTAGAAACTCCTAAACTAGAGACTCCACAACTAGAGAATCTACAACTAGAGACTTCAAACTAGAAACTCAACAACTAGAAACTCCACAACTAAAAACTCAACAACTAGAAACTCCCCAGCTTGAGACTCCGCAACTTGAAACTCCACAACTAGAAACTCCGCAACTAGAAACTCCACAACAAGGGACTCCACAACTAGAAACTCCACAACTAGAAACTTCACAACTCGAAACTCCACTACTAGATACTCCACAACTGGAAACTCGACAACTAGAAACTCCACATCTAGAGACTCCACAAATTGAAACTCCACAACTAGAGACTCTGCAACTAGAAACTCAACAACTAGAGTCTCCGCAACTCAACAATTAGAAACTCCACAACTGGAAAATCCACAACTAGATACTCCACAACTAGAAAATCTACAACTAGAAACTCCACAACTATAGACTCCACAACTTGAAACTCCACAAGTTTAAACTCCACAACTTGAGACTCCACAACTAGAAACTCCACAACTAGAAACTCCACAACTGGGAACTCCCCAACTAGAAACTCCGCAACTAGAAACTCCGCAACAGGAGACTCTACAACTAGAAACTCCACAACTAGAAACTCGAAAACTAGAAACTCCACAACTAGAAACTTCACAACTAGAAACTCCGCAACTAGAGACTCCACAACTAGAAACTTCACAACTTGAAACTCCTCAAATAGAAACTCCACAACCAGAAACTCCACAACTAGAAACTCCGCAACTAGAAACTCCGCAACTAGAGACTCCACAACTAGAAACCCCACAACTAGAAACTCCACATCTTCAAACTCTATTAAAACAGACTCGGCAACTAGAAATTCCATATCTAGAAACTCCACAACTAGAAACTGCAAAACTAGAGACTTCACAACTAGAAACTCAACAACTAGAAACTCCACAACTAAAAACTCCACAACTGGGAACTCCACAACTTGAGACTCCGCAACTTGAAAATTCACAACTAGAAACTCCGCTATTAAAAACTCCGCAACTAGAAACTCCGCAACAATAATACTCCACAACTTAAAACTCCACAACTAGAAACTCCACAACTAGATACTTCACAACGGGAAACTCAACAACTAGATACTCCACAACTGGAAACTCCACAACTAGAAACTCCACAACTAGAGACTCCACAACTCGAAACTCTTCAACTAGAAACTCCACGACTAGAAACTCCACAACCAGAAACTCTGCAACTCCACAACTAGAAACTCCACAACTGGAAACTCCACAACTAGATACTCTGCAACTAGAAACTCCACAACTAGAGACTCCACAACTTGAAACTCCACAACTTTAAGCTCCACAACTTGAGACTCCACAACTAGAAACTGCGCAACTTGAAACTCCGCAGCTTGAGACTCCGCAACTGGAAATTCCACATCTATGGACTCCGCCACTAGAAACTCCACAGCTAGAAACTCCACAACTGGAAACTCCACTACAAGATACTCCACAACTGGAAACTCGGCAACTAGAAACTCTACGACTAGAGACTCCACAACTTGAAACTCCACAACTAGAAACTCCACAACTCGAAACTCCACTACTAGATACTCCACAACTGGAAACTCGACAACTAGAAACTCCACATCTAGAGACTCCACAACTTGAAACTCCACAACTAGAGACTCTGCAACTAGAAACTCAACAACTAGAGACTGCGCAACTCAACAACTATAAACTCCACAACTGGAAAATCCACAACTAGATACTCCACAACTAGAAAATATACAACTAGAAACTCCACAACTATAGACTCCCCAACTTCAAACTCCACAAGTGTAAACTTCACAACTTGAGACTCCACAACTAGAAACTCCACAACTGAAAACTCCCCAACTAGAAACTCCGCAACTAGAAACTCCGCAACAGGAGACTCTACAACTAGAAACTCCACAACTAGAAACTCCAAAACGAGAAACTCCACAACTAGAAACTCCACAAGTTTAAAGCCCACAACTTGAGACTCCACAACTAGAAACTCTACAACTTGAAACTCCTCAACTAGAAACTCCACAACCAGAAACTCCACAACTAGAAACTCCGCAACTAGAAACTCCGCAACTAGAGACTCCACAACTAGAAACTCCACAACTAGAAACTCCACAACTACAAACTCCACAAATACAGACTCGGCAACTAGAAATTCCATATCTAGAAACTCCACAACTAGTAACTGCAAAACTAGAGACTTCACAACTAGAAACTCAACAACTAGAAACTCCACAACTAAAAACTCCACAACTGGAAACTCCACAACTTGAGACTCCGCAACTTGAAACTTCACAACTAGAAACTCCGCTATTAAAAACTCCGCAACTAGAAACTTCACAACTTAAAACTCCACAACTAGATACTCCACAACTGGAAACTCCAAAACTAGATACTTCACAACTGGAAACTCCACAACTAGATACTCCACAACTGGAAACTCCACAACTAGCGACTCCACAACTCGAAACTCCACAACTAGAAACTCCACAACTAAAAACTTCACAACCAGAGACTCCACAGCTTCACAACTAGAAACTCCACAACTGGAAACTCCACAACTGGAAACTCGACAACTAGAAACTCCACAACTAGAGACTCCACAACTAGAAACTCCACAACTAGAAACTCCACAACTAGAAACTCCACAACTAGAGATTCCGCAACTAGAATCTCCACAACCAGAGACTCCGCAACTAGAAACTCCGCAGCTAGAAACTCCACAAATAGAAACTCCGCAACTAGAAACTCCGCAACTAGAAACTACACAACTAGAGACTCCACAAATAGAAACTCCACAACTAGAAACTCCACAACTGGAAACTCCCCAAATAGAAACTCCGCAACTAGAAACTCCGCAACAGGAGACTCTACAACTAGAAACTCCACAACTAGAAACTCCAAAACAAGAAACTCCACAACTCGAAACTCCACAACTGGAAACTCCACAACTAGACACTCCACAACTAAAAACTCTTCAACTTGAAACTCCTCAACTAGAAACTCCACAACTAGAAACTCCACAAAAGAGACTCCGCGACTTCACAATTAGAAACTCCACAACTGGAAACTCCACAAATAGATACTCTGCAACTAGAAACTCCACAACTAGAGACTCCACAACTTGAAACTCCACAACTTTAAACTCCATAACTTGAGACTCCACACCTAGAAACTCCACAACTTGAAACTCCACAGCTTGAGACTCCGCAACTAGAAACTCCACAACTAGGGACTCCACAACTGGAAACTCCACTACTAGATACTCCACAACTGAAAACTCGGCAACTAGAAACTCCACAACTAGAGACTCCACAACTTGAAACTCCACAACTAGAGACTCTGCAACTAGAAACTCCACAACTCGAAATTCCACAACTGGAAACTCCACAACGAGACACTCCACAACAAAAAACTCTTCAACTAGAAACTCCTAAACTAGAGACTCCACAACTAGAGAATCTACAACTAGAGACTTCAAACTAGAAACTCAACAACTAGAAACTCCACAACTAAAAACTCAACAACTAGAAACTCCCCAGCTTGAGACTCCGCAACTTGAAACTCCACAACTAGAAACTCCGCAACTAGAAACTCCACAACAAGGGACTCCACAACTAGAAACTCCACAACTAGAAACTTCACAACTCGAAACTCCACTACTAGATACTCCACAACTGGAAACTCGACAACTAGAAACTCCACATCTAGAGACTCCACAACTTGAAACTCCACAACTAGAGACTCTGCAACTAGAAACTCAACAACTAGAGACTCTGCAACTCAACAATTAGAAACTCCACAACTGGAAAATCCACAACTAGATACTCCACAACTAGAAAATCTCCAACTAGAAAATCCACAACTATAGACTCCACAACTTGAAACTCCACAAGTTTAAACTCCACAACTTGAGACTCCACAACTAGAAACTCCACAACTAGAAACTCCACAACTGGGAACTCCCCAACTAGAAACTCCGCAACTAGAAACTCCGCAACAGGAGACTCTACAACTAGAAACTCCACAACTAGAAACTCGAAAACTAGAAACTCCACAACTAGAAACTTCACAACTAGAAACTCCGCAACTAGAGACTCCACAACTAGAAACTTCACAACTTGAAACTCCTCAAATAGAAACTCCACAACCAGAAACTCCACAACTAGAAACTCCGCAACTAGAAACTCCGCAACTAGAGACTCCACAACTAGAAACCCCACAACTAGAAACTCCACAACTTCAAACTCTATTAAAACAGACTCGGCAACTAGAAATTCCATATCTAGAAACTCCACAACTAGAAACTGCAAAACTAGAGACTTCACAACTAGAAACTCAACAACTAGAAACTCCACAACTAAAAACTCCACAACTGGAAACTCCACAACTTGAGACTCCGCAACTTGAACATTCACAACTAGAAACTCCGCTATTAAAAACTCCGCAACTAGAAACTCCGCAACTAAAAACTCCACAACTTAAAACTCCACAACTAGATACTCCACAACTGGAAACTCCACAACTAGATACTTCACAACAGGAAACTCAACAACTAGATACTCCACAACTGGAAACTCCACAACTAGAAACTCCACAACTAGAGACTCCACAACTCGAAACTCCACAACTAGAAACTCCACGACTAGAAACTGCACAACCAGAAACTCCGCAACTCCACAACTAGAAACTCCACAACTGGAAACTCCACAACTAGATACTCTGCAACTAGAAACTCCACAACTAGAGACTCCACAACTTGAAACTCCACAACTTTAAGCTCCACAACTTGAGACTCCACAACTAGAAACTGCGCAACTTGAAACTCCGCAGCTTGAGACTCCGCAACTGGAAATTCCACAACTATGGACTCCGCCACTAGAAACTCCACAGCTAGAAACTCCACAACTGGAAACTCCACTACAAGATACTCCACTACTAGATACTCCACAACTGGAAACTCGACAACTAGAAACTCCACATCTAGAGACTCCACAACTTGAAACTCCACAACTAGAAACTCCACAACTAGAAACTCCACAACTGGGAACTCCCCAACTAGAAACTCCGCAACTAGAAACTCCGCAACAGGAGACTCTACAACTAGAAACTCCACAACTAGAAACTCGAAAACTAGAAACTCCACAACTAGAAACTTCACAACTAGAAACTCCGCAACTAGAGACTCCACAACTAGAAACTTCACAACTTGAAACTCCTCAAATAGAAACTCCACAACCAGAAACTCCACAACTAGAAACTCCGCAACTAGAAACTCCGCAACTAGAGACTCCACAACTAGAAACCCCACAACTAGAAACTCCACAACTTCAAACTCTATTAAAACAGACTCGGCAACTAGAAATTCCATATCTAGAAACTCCACAACTAGAAACTGCAAAACTAGAGACTTCACAACTAGAAACTCAACAACTAGAAACTCCACAACTAAAAACTCCACAACTGGAAACTCCACAACTTGAGACTCCGCAACTTGAAACTCCACAACAATAAACTCCGCTATTATAAACTCCGCAACTAGAAACTCCGCAACTAGAAACTCCACAACTTGAAACTCCACAACTAGAAACTCCACAACTGGAAACTCCACAACTAGATACTCCGCAACTAGAAACTCCACAACTAGAGACTCCACAACTTGAAACTCCACAACTAGAAACTCCACAACTAGAAACTCTGCAACTAGAGACTCCACAACTAGAAACTCCACAACTAGAAACTCCACAACTAGAAACTCCACAACTAGAAACTCCACAACTAGAAACTCCACAACAAGAGATTCCGCAACTAGAAACTCCACAACCAGAGACTCCGCAACTAGAAACTCCGCAGCTAGAAACTCCACAAATAGAAACTCCGCAACTAGAAACTCCGCAGCTAGAAACTACACAACTAGAGACTCCACAAATAGAAACTCCACAACTAGAAACTCCACAACTGGAAACTCCCCAACTAGAAACTCCGCAACTAGAAACTCCGCAACAGGAGACTCTACAACTAGAAACTCCACAACTAGAAACTCCAAAACTAGAAACTCCACAACTCGAAACTCCACAACTGGAAACTTCAGAACTAGACACTCCACAACTAAAAACTCTTCAACTTGAAACTCCTCAACTAGAAACTCCACAACTAGAAACTCCACAAAAGAGACTCCGCGACTTCACAATTAGAAACTCCACAACTGGAAACTCCACAAATAGATACTCTGCAACTAGAAACTCCACAACTAGAGACTCCACAACTTGAAACTCCACAACTTTAAACTCCATAACTTGAGACTCCACACCTAGAAACTCCACAACTTGAAACTCCACAGCTTGAGACTCCGCAACTAGAAAATCCACAACTAGGGACTCCACAACTGGAAACTCCACTACTAGATACTCCACAACTGAAAACTCGGCAACTAGAAACTCCACAACTAGAGACTCCACAACTTGAAACTCCACAACTAGAGACTCTGCAACTAGAAACTCCACAACTCGAAACTCCACAACTGGAAACTCCACAACGAGACACTCCACAACAAAAAACTCTTCAACTAGAAACTCCTAAACTAGAGACTCCACAACTAGAGAATCTACAACTAGAGACTTCAAACTAGAAACTCAACAACTAGAAACTCCACAACTAAAAACTCAACAACTAGAAACTCCCCAGCTTGAGACTCCGCAACTTGAAACTCCACAACTAGAAACTCCGCAACTAGAAACTCCACAACAAGGGACTCCACAACTAGAAACTCCACAACTAGAAACTTCACAACTCGAAACTCCACTACTAGATACTCCACAACTGGAAACTCGACAACTAGAAACTCCACATCTAGAGACTCCACAACTTGAAACTCCACAACTAGAGACTCTGCAACTAGAAACTCAACAACTAGAGTCTCCGCAACTCAACAATTAGAAACTCCACAACTGGAAAATCCACAACTAGATACTCCACAACTAGAAAATCTACAACTAGAAACTCCACAACTATAGACTCCACAACTTGAAACTCCACAAGTTTAAACTCCACAACTTGAGACTCCACAACTAGAAACTCCACAACTAGAAACTCCACAACTGGGAACTCCCCAACTAGAAACTCCGCAACTAGAAACTCCGCAACAGGAGACTCTACAACTAGAAACTCCACAACTAGAAACTCGAAAACTAGAAACTCCACAACTAGAAACTTCACAACTAGAAACTCCGCAACTAGAGACTCCACAACTAGAAACTTCACAACTTGAAACTCCTCAAATAGAAACTCCACAACCAGAAACTCCACAACTAGAAACTCCGCAACTAGAAACTCCGCAACTAGAGACTCCACAACTAGAAACCCCACAACTAGAAACTCCACATCTTCAAACTCTATTAAAACAGACTCGGCAACTAGAAATTCCATATCTAGAAACTCCACAACTAGAAACTGCAAAACTAGAGACTTCACAACTAGAAACTCAACAACTAGAAACTCCACAACTAAAAACTCCACAACTGGGAACTCCACAACTTGAGACTCCGCAACTTGAAAATTCACAACTAGAAACTCCGCTATTAAAAACTCCGCAACTAGAAACTCCGCAACTAAATACTCCACAACTTAAAACTCCACAACTAGAAACTCCACAACTAGATACTTCACAACGGGAAACTCAACAACTAGATACTCCACAACTGGAAACTCCACAACTAGAAACTCCACAACTAGAGACTCCACAACTCGAAACTCTTCAACTAGAAACTCCACGACTAGAAACTCCACAACCAGAAACTCTGCAACTCCACAACTAGAAACTCCACAACTGGAAACTCCACAACTAGATACTCTGCAACTAGAAACTCCACAACTAGAGACTCCACAACTTGAAACTCCACAACTTTAAGCTCCACAACTTGAGACTCCACAACTAGAAACTGCGCAACTTGAAACTCCGCAGCTTGAGACTCCGCAACTGGAAATTCCACATCTATGGACTCCGCCACTAGAAACTCCACAGCTAGAAACTCCACAACTGGAAACTCCACTACAAGATACTCCACAACTGGAAACTCGGCAACTAGAAACTCTACGACTAGAGACTCCACAACTTGAAACTCCACAACTAGAAACTCCACAACTCGAAACTCCACTACTAGATACTCCACAACTGGAAACTCGACAACTAGAAACTCCACATCTAGAGACTCCACAACTTGAAACTCCACAACTAGAGACTCTGCAACTAGAAACTCAACAACTAGAGACTGCGCAACTCAACAACTATAAACTCCACAACTGGAAAATCCACAACTAGATACTCCACAACTAGAAAATATACAACTAGAAACTCCACAACTATAGACTCCCCAACTTCAAACTCCACAAGTGTAAACTTCACAACTTGAGACTCCACAACTAGAAACTCCACAACTGAAAACTCCCCAACTAGAAACTCCGCAACTAGAAACTCCGCAACAGGAGACTCTACAACTAGAAACTCCACAACTAGAAACTCCAAAACGAGAAACTCCACAACTAGAAACTCCACAAGTTTAAAGTCCACAACTTGAGACTCCACAACTAGAAACTCTACAACTTGAAACTCCTCAACTAGAAACTCCACAACCAGAAACTCCACAACTAGAAACTCCGCAACTAGAAACTCCGCAACTAGAGACTCCACAACTAGAAACTCCACAACTAGAAACTCCACAACTACAAACTCCACAAATACAGACTCGGCAACTAGAAATTCCATATCTAGAAACTCCACAACTAGTAACTGCAAAACTAGAGACTTCACAACTAGAAACTCAACAACTAGAAACTCCACAACTAAAAACTCCACAACTGGAAACTCCACAACTTGAGACTCCGCGACTTGAAACTTCACAACTAGAAACTCCGCTATTAAAAACTCCGCAACTAGAAACTTCACAACTTAAAACTCCACAACTAGATACTCCACAACTGGAAACTCCACAACTAGATACTTCACAACTGGAAACTCCACAACTAGATACTCCACAACTGGAAACTCCACAACTAGCGACTCCACAACTCGAAACTCCACAACTAGAAACTCCACAACTAAAAACTTCACAACCAGAGACTCCACAGCTTCACAACTAGAAACTCCACAACTGGAAACTCCACAACTGGAAACTCGACAACTAGAAACTCCACAACTAGAGACTCCACAACTAGAAACTCCACAACTAGAAACTCCACAACTAGAAACTCCACAACTAGAGATTCCGCAACTAGAATCTCCACAACCAGAGACTCCGCAACTAGAAACTCCGCAGCTAGAAACTCCACAAATAGAAACTCCGCAACTAGAAACTCCGCAACTAGAAACTACACAACTAGAGACTCCACAAATAGAAACTCCACAACTAGAAACTCCACAACTGGAAACTCCCCAAATAGAAACTCCGCAACTAGAAACTCCGCAACAGGAGACTCTACAACTAGAAACTCCACAACTAGAAACTCCAAAACTAGAAACTCCACAACTCGAAACTCCACAACTGGAAACTTCAGAACTAGACACTCCACAACTAAAAACTCTTCAACTTGAAACTCCTCAACTAGAAACTCCACAACTAGAAACTCCACAAAAGAGACTCCGCGACTTCACAATTAGAAACTCCACAACTGGAAACTCCACAAATAGATACTCTGCAACTAGAAACTCCACAACTAGAGACTCCACAACTTGAAACTCCACAACTTTAAACTCCATAACTTGAGACTCCACACCTAGAAACTCCACAACTTGAAACTCCACAGCTTGAGACTCCGCAACTAGAAAATCCACAACTAGGGACTCCACAACTGGAAACTCCACTACTAGATACTCCACAACTGAAAACTCGGCAACTAGAAACTCCACAACTAGAGACTCCACAACTTGAAACTCCACAACTAGAGACTCTGCAACTAGAAACTCCACAACTCGAAACTCCACAACTGGAAACTCCACAACGAGACACTCCACAACAAAAAACTCTTCAACTAGAAACTCCTAAACTAGAGACTCCACAACTAGAGAATCTACAACTAGAGACTTCAAACTAGAAACTCAACAACTAGAAACTCCACAACTAAAAACTCAACAACTAGAAACTCCCCAGCTTGAGACTCCGCAACTTGAAACTCCACAACTAGAAACTCCGCAACTAGAAACTCCACAACAAGGGACTCCACAACTAGAAACTCCACAACTAGAAACTTCACAACTCGAAACTCCACTACTAGATACTCCACAACTGGAAACTCGACAACTAGAAACTCCACATCTAGAGACTCCACAAATTGAAACTCCACAACTAGAGACTCTGCAACTAGAAACTCAACAACTAGAGTCTCCGCAACTCAACAATTAGAAACTCCACAACTGGAAAATCCACAACTAGATACTCCACAACTAGAAAATCTACAACTAGAAACTCCACAACTATAGACTCCACAACTTGAAACTCCACAAGTTTAAACTCCACAACTTGAGACTCCACAACTAGAAACTCCACAACTAGAAACTCCACAACTGGGAACTCCCCAACTAGAAACTCCGCAACTAGAAACTCCGCAACAGGAGACTCTACAACTAGAAACTCCACAACTAGAAACTCGAAAACTAGAAACTCCACAACTAGAAACTTCACAACTAGAAACTCCGCAACTAGAGACTCCACAACTAGAAACTTCACAACTTGAAACTCCTCAAATAGAAACTCCACAACCAGAAACTCCACAACTAGAAACTCCGCAACTAGAAACTCCGCAACTAGAGACTCCACAACTAGAAACCCCACAACTAGAAACTCCACATCTTCAAACTCTATTAAAACAGACTCGGCAACTAGAAATTCCATATCTAGAAACTCCACAACTAGAAACTGCAAAACTAGAGACTTCACAACTAGAAACTCAACAACTAGAAACTCCACAACTAAAAACTCCACAACTGGGAACTCCACAACTTGAGACTCCGCAACTTGAAAATTCACAACTAGAAACTCCGCTATTAAAAACTCCGCAACTAGAAACTCCGCAACAATAATACTCCACAACTTAAAACTCCACAACTAGAAACTCCACAACTAGATACTTCACAACGGGAAACTCAACAACTAGATACTCCACAACTGGAAACTCCACAACTAGAAACTCCACAACTAGAGACTCCACAACTCGAAACTCTTCAACTAGAAACTCCACGACTAGAAACTCCACAACCAGAAACTCTGCAACTCCACAACTAGAAACTCCACAACTGGAAACTCCACAACTAGATACTCTGCAACTAGAAACTCCACAACTAGAGACTCCACAACTTGAAACTCCACAACTTTAAGCTCCACAACTTGAGACTCCACAACTAGAAACTGCGCAACTTGAAACTCCGCAGCTTGAGACTCCGCAACTGGAAATTCCACATCTATGGACTCCGCCACTAGAAACTCCACAGCTAGAAACTCCACAACTGGAAACTCCACTACAAGATACTCCACAACTGGAAACTCGGCAACTAGAAACTCTACGACTAGAGACTCCACAACTTGAAACTCCACAACTAGAAACTCCACAACTCGAAACTCCACTACTAGATACTCCACAACTGGAAACTCGACAACTAGAAACTCCACATCTAGAGACTCCACAACTTGAAACTCCACAACTAGAGACTCTGCAACTAGAAACTCAACAACTAGAGACTGCGCAACTCAACAACTATAAACTCCACAACTGGAAAATCCACAACTAGATACTCCACAACTAGAAAATATACAACTAGAAACTCCACAACTATAGACTCCCCAACTTCAAACTCCACAAGTGTAAACTTCACAACTTGAGACTCCACAACTAGAAACTCCACAACTGAAAACTCCCCAACTAGAAACTCCGCAACTAGAAACTCCGCAACAGGAGACTCTACAACTAGAAACTCCACAACTAGAAACTCCAAAACGAGAAACTCCACAACTAGAAACTCCACAAGTTTAAAGCCCACAACTTGAGACTCCACAACTAGAAACTCTACAACTTGAAACTCCTCAACTAGAAACTCCACAACCAGAAACTCCACAACTAGAAACTCCGCAACTAGAAACTCCGCAACTAGAGACTCCACAACTAGAAACTCCACAACTAGAAACTCCACAACTACAAACTCCACAAATACAGACTCGGCAACTAGAAATTCCATATCTAGAAACTCCACAACTAGTAACTGCAAAACTAGAGACTTCACAACTAGAAACTCAACAACTAGAAACTCCACAACTAAAAACTCCACAACTGGAAACTCCACAACTTGAGACTCCGCAACTTGAAACTTCACAACTAGAAACTCCGCTATTAAAAACTCCGCAACTAGAAACTTCACAACTTAAAACTCCACAACTAGATACTCCACAACTGGAAACTCCAAAACTAGATACTTCACAACTGGAAACTCCACAACTAGATACTCCACAACTGGAAACTCCACAACTAGCGACTCCACAACTCGAAACTCCACAACTAGAAACTCCACAACTAAAAACTTCACAACCAGAGACTCCACAGCTTCACAACTAGAAACTCCACAACTGGAAACTCCACAACTGGAAACTCGACAACTAGAAACTCCACAACTAGAGACTCCACAACTAGAAACTCCACAACTAGAAACTCCACAACTAGAAACTCCACAACTAGAGATTCCGCAACTAGAATCTCCACAACCAGAGACTCCGCAACTAGAAACTCCGCAGCTAGAAACTCCACAAATAGAAACTCCGCAACTAGAAACTCCGCAACTAGAAACTACACAACTAGAGACTCCACAAATAGAAACTCCACAACTAGAAACTCCACAACTGGAAACTCCCCAAATAGAAACTCCGCAACTAGAAACTCCGCAACAGGAGACTCTACAACTAGAAACTCCACAACTAGAAACTCCAAAACAAGAAACTCCACAACTCGAAACTCCACAACTGGAAACTCCACAACTAGACACTCCACAACTAAAAACTCTTCAACTTGAAACTCCTCAACTAGAAACTCCACAACTAGAAACTCCACAAAAGAGACTCCGCGACTTCACAATTAGAAACTCCACAACTGGAAACTCCACAAATAGATACTCTGCAACTAGAAACTCCACAACTAGAGACTCCACAACTTGAAACTCCACAACTTTAAACTCCATAACTTGAGACTCCACACCTAGAAACTCCACAACTTGAAACTCCACAGCTTGAGACTCCGCAACTAGAAACTCCACAACTAGGGACTCCACAACTGGAAACTCCACTACTAGATACTCCACAACTGAAAACTCGGCAACTAGAAACTCCACAACTAGAGACTCCACAACTTGAAACTCCACAACTAGAGACTCTGCAACTAGAAACTCCACAACTCGAAATTCCACAACTGGAAACTCCACAACGAGACACTCCACAACAAAAAACTCTTCAACTAGAAACTCCTAAACTAGAGACTCCACAACTAGAGAATCTACAACTAGAGACTTCAAACTAGAAACTCAACAACTAGAAACTCCACAACTAAAAACTCAACAACTAGAAACTCCCCAGCTTGAGACTCCGCAACTTGAAACTCCACAACTAGAAACTCCGCAACTAGAAACTCCACAACAAGGGACTCCACAACTAGAAACTCCACAACTAGAAACTTCACAACTCGAAACTCCACTACTAGATACTCCACAACTGGAAACTCGACAACTAGAAACTCCACATCTAGAGACTCCACAACTTGAAACTCCACAACTAGAGACTCTGCAACTAGAAACTCAACAACTAGAGACTCTGCAACTCAACAATTAGAAACTCCACAACTGGAAAATCCACAACTAGATACTCCACAACTAGAAAATCTCCAACTAGAAAATCCACAACTATAGACTCCACAACTTGAAACTCCACAAGTTTAAACTCCACAACTTGAGACTCCACAACTAGAAACTCCACAACTAGAAACTCCACAACTGGGAACTCCCCAACTAGAAACTCCGCAACTAGAAACTCCGCAACAGGAGACTCTACAACTAGAAACTCCACAACTAGAAACTCGAAAACTAGAAACTCCACAACTAGAAACTTCACAACTAGAAACTCCGCAACTAGAGACTCCACAACTAGAAACTTCACAACTTGAAACTCCTCAAATAGAAACTCCACAACCAGAAACTCCACAACTAGAAACTCCGCAACTAGAAACTCCGCAACTAGAGACTCCACAACTAGAAACCCCACAACTAGAAACTCCACAACTTCAAACTCTATTAAAACAGACTCGGCAACTAGAAATTCCATATCTAGA